>NC_142616.1:34243447-34544447 GCF_059453375.1 Lepisosteus platostomus | reverse complement strand
ACATTTTGCAAAAATTCAGTAATATAGTTTGAAGTGATATACATAACAGAATATTCAGTGAAAATAAGAACGTTTACAAATGAGGCCCAACTAGCCCGTTTGGTTGCTAGTGTTTAATTGGTGTGTGGATCTTTTCCAGCCATTTCTCAAAAGAAGTCAGGGCATTGACTTCAAATTAGAATCAACTGGATAATAAGCAGTGTCAGTTTTATTAACAGATTACAGATCACTAGTTCTTAAATTCTGCATATGAACTTACAATGGTGACAAACTGAAGGATTAATCACCATTCAAGTGGCATTTTATCTCAGTAAAGTTCAGGATTAACTAGCAAACATAAACTTGCATATGTGACATTTAACAGCCTGCCACCCAGTGTTTGACCTATTTTCCTGTGTTGCATTAGAATGTAGTTCCATTGAGAGCCCACGTCTTCTTTCTAAACACTTGAAAAGAATGTTTCGTTTTCTGGTGTATATTGTTGTCTGAAGTTGTGAAAATCAAGCAGTACAGTTGCTCTTTCCCGTGAACCTTTCACCTTCCTGCCATCTTTGATTTATTACATCTCTACCTTTTGTTTCTCAAAATCATGTCACGATGTACTATTCATTCTCTTTGTTCTCTGTTTCCAAATGAATTATTTCTGGGTACCGCTAAAAAATGCATTCACTTGTTTGCACACTTGCAGATGTCCAGAATTAGATATACATGCATATTAATACAAATGCAAAGGGCCATAGTAAAATCTGCCTTGAAAGAAAAAAATAGCATTGCAAATCATTAGCAGTGCAAAAAATGGACTGAAAACGTTAATGGCATGTGCTGTACATTGTGGAGCTTGTTCACATATCATACTGGAATTTGTATTATTTATCCTCTTAACCTGCACCTTTAAAATGAGGCCTTTAAAATACTTCTCTGAAGTGTGTGCTGTCCTTTTACTCTGTACTCAACCATCTTCTTCTCTCTCCTTGTCCTCCTCCACCTTCCTTGCTACCCTTGTAGACTCGGGATATAAGCCCAGAAGAAGTAGATTTAGAGAATGAGCCTTGGTATAAATTCTTTTCAGAGATGGAGTTCGGAAAACCGGTAAGTCTTGTGGCTAAACTGTAACGTAACGTCTCAACACTGTTCAGGGTTTTTTTCCCCTTTGTGTAACCTGTGCTTTACAGAAGCATGCCATAAAAGTGCATATTCTCCATTCCCAGACCTTGTTTGTCAGTAACTGGCACTTCAGCTGTCTTTGGTGTTCCTGGTTTTGTCCAATACCCCTCTTCTTAACCAATACTTACATTTGAGGCCAACAGGTGCTTTCCAGTCTCAGTTTTTAAACCTTTTTTATAACATTAGTTATGGGGTTTCCAAAAAGGGTTTGTAGTATTAAGTCTCTTGCCTCCTGATTTTACTTTAGCTCACTGGACTTTAAGCATTTTCTCATTGTTCATTGCTGGAGCAGGTTGGCTGGTTACCTGATCCTGTTTTTTTATCATTTCATTTATTTTACATACAGTAGATACCCATTTCTTTTTCTTTTGAAAAATAAAATTTCAGTTCCTACCTGGAATATAAGGGACATTTATGCAGTTCTGCAATAAGCATGATCAAGAAGCACAGTTGTTACTTAAACTTTGAGAAATAAAATGTTTTATTTTTGTATTGTCACTTAAATATATGATAGCATATGGAGCTACAATAATTCTATCAGGCCAAATGCATCTTAATGACAATAGAAGCATTTTACTCACAAATATATCTGCTTCTAGGAGTTGGCAGGTATTTAGAAGCCTGATTAATGGATAGGTAATTCTTTCTAAATTTATTTCATTAATATGAATTGAGTTTAAAATATGTAGGTAGTTCATAACCTACATTGCATTTTTTTAAATTTTATTCAAAGTTTAATGACAAGTTATTTAAACCAGCAGACTGCATGATAATACATTTCTTGTCCAAGAAGAAACTCTTAAAGTAAGACCAAAAGAAGATGAGATTTCTTTCTCTTATAAATGAACCTAATTCATTTCTGCAGTCTTAAAGTACAGTACTGTACATCACATTTAAAACCAGAGATGAAAGTCCAAAGTATATATGTTAATGTATGTAAATATTTTAAGTTATAATCACTTTTCCTGGGGGTTAGTACACACACCCATCGGGGGTTCTTCTGTATTGGATTACTCTTAACCTTCAGCCACTGAAAACATTGACATCTCCACAATAGTGTGCTCAGTTTGACATCCATTCAACTCCTCAGATGTCAGACTGACACAAAGTGGTCCACCCATACATCAGCTGTGTGTGTGAAATTCACCTTGAAGGAACAGCGGCAGTGCAGTCCTGAGCTTTTTTTTCCAACAAACTAGAAGCTCTATTTTAGATCACGTAATGTGGTAATTGAGCAATATAGACTAAAATACGAAAGAGCATCACATTTATTTTCAAGAAGTAGAGAGAAAGGAATGAGAAAGTTTAATTCCTTTATTGATAAACAAAACTCGACATAAAAGAACAGATGCGCTGAATAATATGTACCCGATTTTCTAGTTTTGCTCTGTGTGAGTCTCTTGGTTGTTTATCGTTTCTGATTTTTTTTATTTTTAATAAGAAGCATAAAAATATTTTAAATGTTAAGAAACAAATCAGAGGTAAACTTTACATAAACTTTGCATATCCACTGGAAAATGTAGTTTGCAGTGGACACTAGGCTGCAGTATAAGGCTGTGTCCTGATCCTTTATTTTGGAACCTTAAGTCAGCCTGAATTCAATCAAAATGCAATAAATAAGATTTTGAGCTATTAGTCAAAATATCTTAAGAAAGCCATGGCATGGTGTGAATGTTCTGGCAGCAAACATTACTTAGAATAAGTAAAGGCACTGGTAATTTTTTAAGCAGAGTTGAGCTGCAAACATAAATGCCTCCTGTAATGGTAAGAGAAACTTGGGATGATGCATCTGAAATTAACATCAGAGCATGCAAACATGAGTGAGATCAAATATGTGAACAAAAAGCAAAACCTTATAACAGTTTGTTCCCATTACCTACACTGCTGTCATGGGAGTCCAGCCCTATATCAATGTGGTATGTATACAGTCCTATTTCAGACCCTCTATTCTTCCTTTTGTCGTTGTCAGCCTTTTCCCACTTTGAATTGACAAAAACTTCTTCTCCCTTGCACCAGCATCCAAAAATGGATTCAGCTGCATAACCACTTATTTAGTCTCATTTGTGTGTGTGTGTTGGGATTTTCATACAAACTTGCATTGCAACAAGTCAGGATGTTTCTCTCCCTGTATATCAGTGCCATCTATTGTTTGACCTTATGTGAAAATAGGCTAGGGGGTAAAGGTTGTCTTATTTACATCACCTGTAGTTTGGAAGGAACAGTGTTGGTCAGCTCTATCTGAAGGCAGTCTTTATTAAATGTGTTCCACTGCTAGTTACAGTTTATTTGTAGTTTACAGTGAAAATCCCAACATGCTGTACAGGATCAGGAAAATAGCATACTGAGAACTTTGAAGTCAAGAGGGGTAATGTTTCAATGCCAGCTCTCCTCTTGTACTGTACACTTGGATTGCCTCCTGCAGCCTCTCTATTTGACTCTTAATCAGTAACTTTGCCCACCCCTTTTTCCTCTTTTCCTGTTTGCATCCTGAGCAGCTCTCGCCCCCTCCCAGCCCCTCCCTCTGATGTCTTTTCTGTTTTCTGTTCATTTTTCCTCATTTCCTCCTCTGCTTCCCATCAGCCTCCAAAAAAGATCTGGGACTATACTCCAGGGGATTGCTCTATTCTTTCTCTGGAGGATAGGAAGGTAAAGCTGTCTTGTGCTCATGATCCAAAAGTGTTTCTTCTTCTTCTGGTGATTTTTTTTTGTAAGGCATGTGTGGGTGGCTGATACGGATTTCAAACCACAAGCATTGATCAAGGGGTTATGTGTGAAAAAGGGGTTTTGAGGGGTGACTTCCTCAAAAAGCTCTGGTTTGTAACAAAGAACTTGGGAGACGTTTGCTAAAATATTCAGTCTGCTGCAGGTACTCTGCCCTCATTCTTATCAGTCTTTTTGTGTGAAGTGTTTATAAAAGGAAACATTATTAAATTATTTCAAGTATTTTTCAGGAATGGCAGCACCTGTTTTTAAGATTCACAGTAACTGTGATTATGCTGGATAAATAAAAGAATAGTAAATCATTTTAATTTGGATGGAATATGCTAGTACAAATAATTGTCCTGATAATTTCTGTTTTAATTTATTTTGCTTTGAAATGCAAATTATGTTTATTTCTAAATGAAACTAGGCTTTTATGTTTTAGTAAAAAACAATGCTTTTAATTAACAAAGTCTGTGCAAAACTTATTGATTCCCTGGATCTCCTCACAATATACAATGCACATCCATTGCTTTTACTCTTTTGTGAAAATGTGTACTGATGCACATTGCCTGTGCTTGCTATGTGTTCCCTTGCCATTAACTTGCATTCCTGGGGCTGAGCAAAATTGCACAGCAGGTCTAAAGCAAAACACGGGAAAACATCTGTGAAACAACTTCAGTTCTGCAAAAGAGATCCATTCTTAAATGGATCCAAAAGAAATGGGTTTATTTCCACATGCCCCAACATGATCTATTAAATCTGTTGTATCATACAATTTTCATAACGTTTTTTAAAGATGTATATCCAGTTATATGCATAACTGATGTTTCATCAGGCATTGCAGTTAATGCTGCGGCTTTAAATCTCTTGAGCCCTTGATTTTTTTCCAGACTGGGGTCTTTTCAGAGTTCTCATGTGGATCCCGTGGGTTTTCTCCAAGTATTGCAGTTTGGTTCCATACTAGGAATAAAGTGGCTTTCTGAATATTGATGAATGAAGTTTTGTTAAATTTCAAATTATTATTTGAAAAGAATCCCCAGTTCACTCACATGGATTCCTTGTATAGTGTTCTATGAAATGCTTATTTCTTGTTGTGGTAGAGTGTGAGCCAAAGTAAACACTGTCCGCAAAGATTGAGTGGTTTTTGAAGAGACTGCAAAGAAAGTGATAGGAGTAACTCAGTGGCTTCCTGGTTTCCTTTATTTCTGACTGGATTCTTCCTGGTTTATTTCTGACTGGAATCTACAGTCAGCACGACTCCATATAAGTAAAAACTAAATTGCTAAAAACACTTTGTCACCAGCAGACATTATCACACTTCACAATTAACAGGTTTAATAATTAGTTGCCATGGTTACAGATCTCCCAAGTAGCATTTATCTTTTAGCGCCTTTCTTGCTTCAGCTGACTCATGGGGTGGATGTTTTTATTTAGTATATCTGCCAGGGTTGTTTTTGCTCTCTGTCTCGGTATACATCTGGTTTGGAATCACATTCACAATAGCAAAAGTTTTGCTTGTAAACTCTGCAGAAGTGAAAAGGAAAAAAACAGCTACTGGGAAAATGAGTCAGAAATACTAACAGAGCTTCTAGATATCAGGTAAACCTTAAAGAACATTTAAAACAAAAATTAATTCTGTTTGTCCCATTGCATGTTTAAGGAAACATGATAGAAAATATCAGGACATCCTACCAATAGGTTGTGAAAGATTTTTGCTGTGACACTGTACCAAACCCCACATGATGTAGCCAACTATAATTAGAAATGTACAGTATAACACCTGAATAAATTACATTTGCATTTACATGGTAAGACAGTCCAAAAGACTTGCTCAGCCCCCGGTGTTTGTGACCTCTGTTCCTGGAAACATCTAACTCATCCTCTTAACTTCCTAACCCTGAGCATTTTTCCCTTCCTTCTCAAATCAGGACCAGCTAGAGAAAGATCTCTACCGCTACCAAGCCGAGTTAGAGGCAGATATAGAAAACATGGAGAAGCTTTACAAAGCGCAGGATAAAAGACTGTGGAAGGTATTACCTCTTCCTATATCATGTCACGTTTTCTAGTCTTGTTGGACTTCAGTGTACATGCCATGAGGAGTTAGCTGGTGAAGAAAACTGTCAGCCTGCAAACGGTAAATTGAGGAAAGCTGTGGAGCAGATAATTTATTTTAGCCTCTACTTAATATTTCAAATAGTTAAGTGTCTCCTAATGCTTACAGTGCTGCAACAAGCATTGATTATGTATTGAATTTCTGAAACAGTAGTTGAATTCATAAAGATAATAGTAACCAGGTGTATCAAGATTGATAATTTTTTACTATCTGTCCAATATAATACAATAAGTTTGTGCCTAATATAATACAGTTTCTTTTAAAGAGTTACTTAATTTTGTTAGGAAAAGAGAAACATACTTAGACTATTAGAAAATACTTTCTGCTTGTGTAGTTCCTGAAGGTCATTTTAATCCTAAATCTGTCGATGGTCTAGATAAAGTCATAAAAAACATTTTATATTCATATTGGCTTACAGATAACGTCATCAGGAAATTTTCATCAAGTCCTTGTTTGACTGACCAGGCTAGTTCTCCTAGCTTTAATAAACACAAATATATATCTTCCAGGCTGTATTTTCTTTTTTGATCTGACTTTTTTTGTGTTGTTCTACTTGCTAGAGATCTAGGATAGTTTAACTACTGTTTGCCTGGTTGCTCTCATGGCTGTTTCACTCCACAGCTGAAAACTAGCTGACAGCTGTAATGGGGAAAAAAGAAAAGAGATGCAGGAGACATACAGGCAGGGGGGAACAGAGAATCAAATGTTTTATGGTAACTTTCTGTTCTCAGTTGTATTTGTGAGTAAGGGGCTATGATAGTACTGTATATTACCTCAGACCTCATGCCAGAAAAATTATTTGTTTTATGAAGAATGACATTGTAAATCATCAGCTTCTGCTCACTTCTTCTATATACTGTATAAAAACCACTGCACCACAGCTGTGGCTGACAGCACAAGCTCCTGTTGATTTGCACGTTGGTCTGGAAATAATCTAATCTGAAATATTTAAAATAATTTGATCTAGGAATAAGAAACTGTAGAAGAAGGGGGTTGTAACACATTTGTTTGTGTGTTTATTTTTCATTTGTGTTATAACTGGTCAATACTTTCTTTGAGAAGATAGAGAAGATTTTTCTAAGTTTCCCTTTTCAGCATGCTGAAAAACATTAACAGAAATGGTCTATCCATTATTTGCACCGCAAGCCTTCTGCACTAAACACAAAATGCTTAAATATGAATTGCATGAATTGGTAGTTTTTTATTCCATTATGTTGCAGAATCAAATATTGTGACATTATTTCTGTTTAAAAACTGTACTTTTGTGGCATCATATTTCAGTCGGTCCAGCATCTTCCACACAATTCATGAATCATATCATGAATTTAATCAGTTTTTGGGCTTGGGGTTGGCTGTAAGTGTCAGCATGTGTGTTTTGTCCTGCCTGTTCTTCACCCGGGTTGTGTATGTGTTTGTGTTGTAGTCTTTAATCTCAGTGACTCATTCATAGACAAAAGACTGGGGGCACTGCAAAAGACACTCAACCACATTGGCTACACCACAGTCAGTCCCTCCCTGCAACAGAACCTCACAGGCAGCAACCCCTTCAGTCCTTGGCTTGCTTGCTTGTTCTGCATGTGGGCAGCACACGCACTAAATTCCTGCTGGATTAAGCTGAAGCCTTTCTGACAGAGCAAGACAACAGGCTCTGGCTAGAGAGGACACAATAAGACAACACCAGCCTGGCCAAAGACGGATGCTTTTTTCCCCCTGTGTGAAGCATCCTCCTGTGGGTTTGTCAATGACTTCTTTGTCTGGTTTGTTGCAGAGTGCCCCTTTCAACCCCTTGGAAACTCCAGACGATCTCCAGCAATAGTAAGTCCGGTACTGGTTTGTTTTTTTTTCGCTTTCAACGTCTTTGTTCCTGCCTCTAATCTATGTTAGTCTGTGTAATTACTTGCAGCAAAGTTTAGATCTACTGTAACCGCCCTAAAGAGATTTCCCGTTTGGAACTCTTTGCTTCCTGACACTGGATACAAAATGTACTTCAGTTAGCCTTTTAGTGCCGCTTCTGCTATTTTTTCCTTATTCTGTTATTATTTATCTCTGACAGCCTGTCATACTACTTAAAATTAACAAAATGAAAAAAAACAACACACAGTAGTGTTTTGTTGTCAGATTAGTGAGGGTCACTGCCCTGCTGTACTGACAAAGCCCCTCAGATGGAAAACTGCCTGAAGAGTTAATCTCCATGAGACCCATACAGCTGCAGGGACTAGGGAGGCTGGTTTGGGGTGTTTTTTTCTTTTTTGTTGATCTGGAGCAGGTTGAAAAATGGGAACTGGCTTTAAGCATATCTCTTGGGAACAATATATTCCAATGTACCTTGTTTTTTTATTTGTTTTTTAAAGGTAGATTGCTTTTTTCTGTCTTGATGAATACTGGTTCTGTATTTATTTGGCAGCAGTAACAATGTTTTGTTATTGCAGCCTTGATTGTTGTAAATTCATAACAAGTAAAGATTTACAACAATCAGTTATTTCATTCAATTATTTTTATTACTTATATGGAATGTATTATCCCATTTGTTTTGAGTATTTTTACAGCTCATAATGTAGTTGGTTTACTCAAAGCAGTAAAGGGCTGCTATATATAATGTGCCTTTTTTTCAAATGTGTCCTTACTTGAGATGAGAAAACAGTTTTGTCGCAACCCTTGATAGTCCATGTAGATTCTGAGCTCTGTTAGTATATTTACTAGTATGAATCAGTATTTACACATTTATGAATTTATGCATCCCACCTGAGTTTATGCATCTCATAAGAGGAATTCACAAAAGACTAGAAGTGAACCTAAAAAATAAGTGAAATAAAAAAATAGAAGTGTTTTAAAAAGGCTCAACATATTAATTAAAAGTGTTAAGTGAATAAGATGATTATGTCTTCCTAACTAGTAATAATATGTTTTGCATTTAAATTGTATTACATTGTTTTAATAAAAACATATTAAATATTATTTTAAATTTTCCCACTGCAGGTTTCAAAACAGAATAGAGTTCTTTTGGCCCACCCAAACTTAATAAGAAAATATTAAGCTTGATTTTGCAAATATGTCTTAAAGTAAGTCTACATTATATTTAATTGTGCCTACACTTGGTGAAACACCAAATTTCCAGTCCGACAGAAAGTCACGTTCATGGCCAGAGGATTTTGAGCTTAGATTCTTACCATGCAACCTGGTATATATTATCTCATGTACATAACTACCACTGGAGAAGAGTTAAAAATATGGATCATCATGACACTTAGTTTTTACTATTTCTTTTGTTTCAAACGTAGGCAATGTTTAAATAACACAGAAGGTGATGCTTTTAAAAAAAACATCACCTGTTCAAAACAAAAAAAAGTTCATCACAGGCCTCTTAAGTGGCTCAACTTGTAAGGGTGCTTGCCAGAGTGGAGGCTGAGCTCTGAGAAAATGCGTTCGAACCTGGGTCGTATCACTAATCATCTGACTGACTTTACCCAGGCAGTGGTGCTCGACTAGTGTCTGAGTGCTGCAGACGGTAACATGGGATTAGCAAGCAAAGACCCTCTCAGGTCTGAGCAACACAGCAAGCCCTGCTGAAATTCTGATATCAGTTCTGACCCAGGCTGATGTCCTGTTCAAATACAGATGGTTTCAAAGTGGATGAGTTGGAGGGGTTAACCCACACTTCCTCATTCTCCCCTGTGCATGATCACAGGGTTCATAGTTGCATAAATATTTGCTGTAATTTTTGTTCTGTAGAATGTGTGAAAAACCAAACTCATTGTCCATTGAGAATTATTGACTGAAATTACAGATCCTTCACACAGAATTACAATTGTTGCTTATTCTGTATGAACCTTTCAGCTTGGTTATCTCACTCAGGATTATTACTTTTCTTTTCATGTATGGTTTGGAGTAAAGCTCTTCAAAAGTAGAAGACTGGACTAAATGATTTGCATTTCACTTTTTGTCAGTAGATTTAATCTTTCTCAGGCTTCATACACCGGTTGACATTATCTTAAAACTGAATTACAGTTTAAGGTTATTGAGAAATAGTGTTTTGTGGATCTTGCATTACCTAATGTGTTTCTAGTGATATCCAGTCCCCAAAAGGAGCTTGTCTCTGTTCATCTTAGTTTTGGGCTGTTTATAAGCTTTATGCATCACCTCACACCATGTTTATTCCTCTTGCCATTTTGACAGACAACAAAATCTGGTTTCTTACTGGATGCTTGCAAGTGTTGATATTTATTAGCACTGAGATTTAGTATGCAGCTTTACAATGGGAGGTACGAGCCAATAACTATATTTTCATCGATTATTTTATATATTTATATATTTTAATATCCATATTTTATATGGTTTTACATACCTACACATTATAAAATCTCATGTATACCATATACAGTACATGCAAAGAAGAATAGTGATAATATACAACAGCCCATCTTTCCAAGGGCTCATGTGTGTGAGGACACTGCTGAATAGAAAATTATGTGGAACAGATCTACCTTAAAAGTGTTCATGTGTATATCTCTCCCTATTTAAATGATGACATTTCTGATGAGAGGAAGTATTTGTACTTTCAGTCCCGTGATATTAGCAGTGGTACTGTTTATTAGTACAAAGAAAGTGGGAGGGCATCTCCGAGAGTTCAAAGCCTCCTTTGTATGAGATCGCAGTGCTTTCTTTTTAATCAGCAACTCTTAATGCCAGGTCTGTGCATCTGCCTAGCTATAAACTTATGATTGATATTCTAGTAAATACCCCTCAGTGCAGGGGTCAGTACCTTTCAAGATCAGGTTATAAGGTTTTGGTGAGTCACATAAAGTGGTGCCTCTACTCTGTTACTTTTGTCAGGACTGAGTTCAGAGTGGCAACATACAGTATGTACATGGTGAAGAACTCTTGACATAGTGACCAAAATGTGCACAATGGTCTCAATGAATTCTTGCTAGTAAATTATGCACCTGTGTGTTAATTCTGGGTGCTCCCTCCATTTTATATTTATAGCATATGTTTTTGCTACTTGCATGTAATACTCTGTCCTTCTCATCTGCCATTTATCTAAATGTTACTGAAATGTAATTGTGTTTTCTACGGAGTTTGATCATTTTTCTATTATGGTCTCATATGTATTATTTAAAAATTAATTTAATAAACAATATTAATTTAATAAACGAGCCATTATCTTTTAATCATTTTAGTGATTGATGTTTCCCCTTTTCATTACATTTTTATTGTTGTTTCATTCTGCTGTTATGTGGGGGCAGAAAAGCTTTGTTCATAAGCCTTTACAGTCATGGCTGACAGGTTGTGGGTTCAAGTCCCCACTACAGACACTGTGCTTGTGTGAGGGACTTGACGCTAGTTGTCCCAGTCCACCCAGCTGTATAAGGGGGGACGGGCATTGCTGGGCAGTGATCCCTATGATGGACCAGTGTACCATTCAGGGGTGGAATCATGTGCCCTCTAGCCTGCTTAACGCTACAGAAAATAGGATCAGCTCTGGCCTAATAAGCCTCTGTGGCTTGGAATGGAAATATACCTTTTTTCTTTCATAATACTCAAAAGACTGATATAAGTTGTAATAACCTTCACTGTCCACTTCATTGGCCTTTTTAATACCCTTTTTAAACCTTGTACATATACTATATACAGTAGCCTCCTTTGTGACACATCTGATGTAGACTAGATTTCATAACAATGTTTTATACTGCACTTGTTTAGGACAAGTTCTGTTACAGAATGTGTGGGAGCTGACCTGGGCTGAATGACTGTTTACCATTCCAGAATGTTCTTATTGGATTAAAATATTACATAGAAACCAAAGGGGCAAATGAAATTGTATTGTTTTTATTGTTTATAAAGAGAAAAACATTTGTTGTTTTCTTTTCTCTCCTCCCAGCTCAATGTATACACCCAACTACCATGTTGTGAGAAAAGACAGTGAGCTGGCAGCTAGTGAGTCTGGAGGCTCTGAAAGTGAACGTCTCATTTACAAGAGTGTCCTAGAAGGTGGTGATATCCCATTGCAAGGTCTGAGTGGTCTAAGCAAGCGTCCTTCCAGCTCCTCTTCCACAAAAGGTAGGCAATGACTGACAGGGACATACATCATTGAAATCGTTGGCCATAAGTGAACCACTATCAGAAACTACTATACAATATTGTGAAACTTTCAAAATCTCAAGATTCAAAACATAAACCCCTGCATTATGGTATTTTTCTTTTTTCCTTAGTCATTCATATGTGTTTTTTTTGTTGTATCTTCTTCAGTTATGACAGCTATAATAAATTATCTGTTTTTGTTCTTCAGTGATTAACTACTACATTCATTAACATGGATCCTTACTTTAAAACCACAGTGTGTGAAGGAGTTGTAAAGGTACTGAATAGTACCAAAAACACTGCTGTTTAGTTTGTTCAGAAATACTGTCTTACAAAACTGAAAATATTAAGGCTTGACCACATGTTGGTGGTTTTTCATTGAAGTGTATCAATGGCCTTCTGACAAAGTAAACCTTCGCACCAGGTTTTAGGTTTGTACATTACAATAAGCAGTTGTGTAGTTGTGTCAAGGCTTAGATTTATTCTGTGGCTTGATTGAAATTATTGGCCAGTAAGTTTTTTTTTCCACACAGCAATAGACCTAAATAATAAAATGCTTAATAATTCTCAGTGTCTTCTTAAAAACATGTTAATTATTAACATTTGTCCATAATTATAAGTTATTAGAGAAATAATTAATAAGATAATTGAATGTGATTTAAAAATCTGATTTTTCATTTCAGATTTGGAATTTTGTTATAAATTGCCTAAAGCTGCAATAGCAAGCCACTTTTTGTGCTTGCTGTTATATTAAAGGGTAAAAATTAAAATACCATTTGAATTAGGCTGGTGTGCGAAGACAATGAGATAATGTTATTATATAATCTCATGTGGTAGCTCTAAAGTCTTGCAAATATGTTTTGAATCTTTGTTACTGGACTTTAAGTCTGTAGGGCATATCTAAATAATAAAAAAACATGCAACAGACTGTTGTGCAGAAGACAGCATCATGTATTGAGATCATACCAACTGCTTTATAGAAGGGATGTCCAGTCCTGGTCCTGAGGAGCTGTTTTCTGCAGGTTTCTAGGTGTATGTAAATCACATTGCAGCTGAAGAGCTAAGGGATATTGATGAATTTGTCCATTTAAGCTAACAATGAAGTGTGTTCGGATTTAAGAATAGAGTTGGAATGAAAACCCGCAGACCCTAGGACAGGACTGGACACCCTTAATTTATGGAAAAATTTCAAATCCAAAGTACTACAGTTGTTTCTCATTGTTAGTGCTTATTTTAACATGGTGAAACATACAACCAGTGTCCAGTTTTCCTGTTTTTCATATGTTTTTCATAGCACATCACCATCTGTCAAGTGTGGGGAACATTTTCATTTCTTGTCCTTTGAGGTTACCTAAAAGCTGCCAGGCATAAATTAATATACCTGCATTTCTTCTTGCTCTTAAGGAGGAGGCTATTCCTACTGTTTGACAGAGGTTAATTGGTACCAAGTTAATAATTGATCCAGCTATGGAACAAGAAAAAATGCTTTAACAATTCACTTTAATGTGTGTTTTTTTTTTCATTTTGTATGTGTTTCTGTCTCGCCTGTAGATAATTAAATGTGAAAACTTTGTATTTTTCTTGTTTTTCTGTGAAACTCTGAAAATTGATCTCTGCAATCGCTGCATGTGTTTGGTTGGCCCCACTATCAGCCTCTCTGAGTTTTCAAAGTCAATCACACATTCAAGAATGTGGTCAGTCAGCATAAATCAAACTGTGATCAATGCTGAATTATATTTCACCTAATAGACTGTATTTATTCTATTGTTCTGCATGCTTACCAGTGGATCATAAAGGTGGGAATGCTTACATCATTTCACCTTCTTCTTCTGTAAATAGCAGATCAGTTATTGCTAGTAATGCGCTAGTTTATAAATGTAAGCATAAGAAGCCATTGTCAGCCGCCAAAGCCTGCATTTCTGAAATCCTCCCCTCCAAATTCAAGCCGAAACTGGTGCCTTCTGGCAGTGGGTATCAAGAGAGGGAAGTACCTGCTGTGACGCACCCCAAAGCTCACAGCTGCGAAGACCTTCATGATGGCAGCTCCTTCTTTGACAGCAAGAGGGCAGTACCGAGAGAGGTGAGGCAGAGTGCGGATTCCCTGCTGCTTCAGGAAGGAAGTACGATCGGGAGGCGGGAAGGCAGCACCACCAGCCTTCAAGAGTACAGCTGCCAGAAAAGTGCCATCCATCCACGGAAGAGCAGCCCTGAGTTTGCTGCCATGTACAAAAACATGCACTACGTCCACCGCCCGGGGTCGCAGGGTTCCAGTCCTGGGGGGAGCGTGCGCAGCCTGGCCTCACAGTTCGAGAGAGAACGCAATGGGTATGGAGAGCCAGGAGAAGGGGAAGGCCTTGAGCGTGTCCCCCGTCACACTGTGTCCTCCCGGGTTACAGAGTTTGAGCAGATAATCCAGCGCTCATGCTCCCTGCCCGCTTTAGACAGTACCTGCAATGCTCAGAGCCCTGGCCAGTCCCGTATGGCTTCAGCTTTCTCAGCTGAGTCTTTGCTTACAGAGCCCCCAAAGAGGGAAAAGGAGAAGACAGAGAGGCAGGGAGAGGTAAAGATAATGGTAAAAGGAGCTTGTCTGTCAGAGAGTGAGGTAGCAGAAGAGCTAGCTTCTTCAGAGTTCAGTGACATGGTACCAGTGGACTCCCTCTCCACTGGCACTGAAACAGAGATTGACCGACTTTCTAATGCCTCTGCGGAGAGCTCTGCTAGCAGTAGCATCTTTCCTACCCACCACCACAAACCCAGCAAATGCAAAGGGGCGTGCCCTGCCTCTTACACCAGGTTTACCACCATCCGCAGGCATGAGAAGCAACAGGCCAAAGTCCAGGCTAAGCTAAGCACCCAAGAAAACAAGAATGTCTTCCCCAGAAACCTCTTTCTCATGGGCCCCATGCCCTTCCGGTTGAAGAAGCCACTGCAACAGCAGGAAGTGAAAAGAACCACGGCTGTGACTGTCACACGGAACCCACCTAACAGCCTGAAAGTAGACCAAGTGGATCACGGTACCCTGCAGGGTGTGTTGACAGAAGGCAAACCCATCATCCCACAGCGACAGTCCTCCTTGGAGGCAGTAGAGAGACTAAGTGCTGGAGACACACACCAAGAAGGCTCGCTTTCTTCCCCCAATGGGTGCTATGATGGTGTCTCTAATGGCAACAGTTGTTCGTTTGCTCTGGATGGCTTGGATCCCAACAACAATCCGCAACAGCTGGTGATGGGAGCATACCTCAGAGGTGGCTATTCCCGTACTTTGCAAGTGTCACTCCCATCTGTGTGGCCACTCATTTTGTTTGACCTATTTGTCCTTCCACCTGTGCTTTCTCTCTGTCTTCACACAGTGGTATTGCAATCTTCATTCCAGTCTGTCTGTCATTTTGCTACCCGTTTTGATTGGCATCTTACCAGTGAATCCGTTTTTTCCTGTGTCATTTTTTGGATTTATAGGCAATGTCTAAATTAAACGTATTCAAATACATGGCAAAAAATTGGAGTGGGTGATGGTTGTTGTGTGGAGAGATTACTGCAAACTTTGGTCATGTATAAGTGTCTATACATACTGTGTATATGTGTGTATACATATATGTATATACACAAAGTTGTGTGCCATTGAAAACCTTTTCTTTATTTATTTCCTGTGGTATGCAACCTACAGTCTCCTCTCGCCTTACTGTATATGTAGGCTAAAATAAATAAAGCACCTGGGGTTATCTGCCTTTTGCCTGGCCATAGACTTGTTTTCTTTTACATTTTTGTTACACATTGAGGTTTACATTTAGTACTCTTGACATTCATCTCAGTGCTCATGACCATTTTTTGTTAAAACTGCCAAATTGCATTATTCTTATGCTTATTACATATCAGCTGGGCTGTTTTCTTTGAGGACTATCACTTGCAAAATGATTGTTAACAACACTAAGTGTAATGCCTGCTCTTAGTGTCTCACTGTATATTTATATAGGAGAATGCCGAAGCCGACTTTAAAAGAAAGTCAGGGATTGAGAAAGGGTGAATGTCTTTTAACTGTGAAAAGTACCAATTCTTCTCATCTTTTAAGTAGACTCTGATTCTCCGCGCCATTTTGCTCCTATGGAGCATTCAGAATATCCAGAAGACCTTGTCCGCAGACGCTATGATGACAAAGAGGTAATCTTTAATATAAACTTTTTTAGATAAAGGTTCAAGTTGCACCTTATTGAGTGTTCATGCCATTGCAATCCAGTGAACTAAAGTTACTTGTAACTAGATTAAAGTGTTTTAGTTGTCTATGTATTTCAGAGGTTTATGCTGATAGACTTTAAGATTAATAATTTGATTAGAATTTCTGCCTTTTCTGTTTCTTCAATATTTATTACAGTTCAAATCCTGGCACTTAAGAGCAAACGATAACAATTACAGTATAATCCTAAGATTATTACAATATTTAAGTTATTAGGTAATGTTTTTAGATAATGTGATAATTAGAAAATGCTTTGAGTTGAGAAAACTGTTGCTTTAGATACAGATTCTAAGATATTTGTACGTTTTTAAAAATTGAGTTCCTGAATGTAAGAACTTTAAAGGCAGCACAGTATCTAGAAATAAGGATAATAAGCGTGTTCGCTCTTTACTCCACTCTAAATTACCCTCCTTTACTCAGAAAGCAGGAGCATGGAATGGAAGGTGCTTGTGATTCAGAATTGTCTGGGCCTGCTCTTTTAATCAGAGTAGTCTGGAGTTGTTTTCCTGCTTCTTTTCCACTGTGACTGTGCTGTCTTGAGTGGGTTGGCTTTTTTTGCTAAAGTCGAGAGAGGAATGCCTCAGAACAGTCTTTGTTTCTGTTCAGTGGCCATGTGTCTGTCCTTTCTAACTTTCTGTTCCAAATAGCAAAGTATGGAATTTCCAGTGGTCAGAATGCAGCAGAGTTGATAAAAGGGGTTCAATTTAAAATGACAAGTACAGCCTAAATACTGTAGTGGCTTTCTTGGATTAATGAGACTAACAGTAATGTATTAAGTCTTTAACATCTTAAAACCCATCAGGTTTTAAGACACATTACACAACAAGACACATTACCTCTAAATGTGCAATACAAACAGTTAAGAAGCAGTGACAAATGTTACAGAACTGCTAAGGTGTTTTCATTGTGACTGAATGTTTTGTTCAAAACTAATAAACTGATTGACATTATTATAAGACATTTCATATAAATGTTTCTTTATTCCACCCAATCACTCTTTATGCTCATTACTATAGTTTAACCTTTTTATATTAGTATCATTTTACGCACACAAAAACACACACATATATGCATTCTACATATGTGTTTGTCACTGTAATCCCAGGACATTTAAAAAATAATAAAATCATTAACTTTATGCAATTTCCATGGCAGAAACTGTTAGAGGAGCAAAGAAGACTTAAGCGCGAACAAGAGGAGGCTGATATTGCATCTAGACGACACACTGGACTCATTCTAACTCACCATCAGTTTATCACTAATGACCGATTTGGAGACCTCCTTAACGTTGATGATGCAGATAAGAGGAAATCTGGGTCCGAGGTCTGTTCCACTCACCTCAATCCGCTGCTTGACCCAAAGCAAGATTTGCCTCCCACATTATGTAATGCTGTAGGTCAACATCCGCTTCCAAGACTCGGAGCTCCCTGTGTAGAATTCTGCTTCCAAAATTAACCTGGCTGCTGCTTCTGGTACATGATGGTTCACACTGCCTGCTGTCATGGCATGTCTGCATCCCAGATGGCCAGAACTCCATGCTGATGCATGCGCCCAGGCATAACCCACATTCCATTCACTGCTAAAAAAAGTCGGGAACATCAGTTTTGTTTTTGGGGGCCATTCAAGATTAAATATACAGTAAAGATATTAATGTGTGAAATGAATCTTGCTTGGCTCCCGTAAAGCATTATTTTTCATTAAAGTGTTTTTGGCAGACATAGCTAGGAAGTCGCTTGCTGATGTACTGTTTTCGTGTACTGTGCAGTCCTTGGAGCCTTCCACTTTTTTATCCATTCTCTTAGTTTTCAGCCATCTTTTCAAAAGGTACCATTCAAATTCTCAATAGCTGTTTTGAATGCTGAGTGCTGTAAGTGGTAGCTAGAAGAAGGACAAAGCTGTTCACTTTCTGATGGTTGGGTTGTAGTCTATTCTATGAGATAGTGTAGTTAAGCTTTAAGCTTGGCCCACTGTTGGTGTCATTAAATATGATTTAGGCTGACAATCTGTTTGGGATAAAAAGAGTTTAATCCTGATAAGAGTAGATGCATTCCTTGGACTTCAACTATTCTTATTAATTTATCTTTTATAAAAGAATAAATATACTTTGGATCACCAAAGCAACTTATCTGGATCCCTTCATGGGCACAGAAAACCTAAAAAAGTAAAATATTGATCTTGTCAGTTGCCACAACAGCTGGCAATTAAAAAATATTTTTTGTCAACTGTGTGACAAAGATCAGCATTTCCATGCTGATGTATTTTGGCATATATGCACTGGAGCTGTACTGTGAAGGTCCAAAACTACAGTATGTTAATAGGGCTTTTTTTGTGCAGCTCACTGTTGGAAAAGGACTTGTGTTTTTTTTTCCTTGATATATGGCAATGTTAACTTCACAGGCATCTTTAAAAGGAAAATTATCAATGGTCTTACACAGTCAACAGAACTCAAGATGGGCCAGGACTTCTGTGCAGAAGTTGACTCTTAGCTTGCACTTGCTTTCATCTACACCCGTGCAGAACATTTTACATTATTTTCAGTATATAAAAAAATAAACATGTTATGCTATGTTGGATAAATTCACAGTCAAGTTGAAATTGACCATAATCTCTTTGAACCACATCAAAGACATTTTCAGTCTCTTCACTGTATTTTGAATTTGGAAAATCAAAGTTGACACAGCCTCTGCAGTGCCAAGGTTAATGAAGAAATAGCATGAGATTTTAGGAAGCTACCACTAGATGTCATTAACCATCCACAGTCATCACTTCCTGATACTAATGCTTTATGTTTAGTTTTATATTTCATCTGCTGTACTGTTCTCTCTGTGTAGATCAGATTTCGCTTTTCAGTACTCACTTCAACACCTAATTATTTTTCTTGTAACATGTCTCATTATTGTTTTTGTCTCTACAACCTACAGATGACACCAGCTCGTGCCAGATTTGACTTTAAAGCTCAGACACTGAAGTGAGTACAGTTAAACAGAATCACTTATGACTGTGCGCACAAACCACTGTATGTTTGCACTAGTATTTTGTATATAAAAAGGAAAACATATTTGTTATTGTTTTTCTTTAGGTTCTAATAGAGATATTCTGTTCTACACTAATTTAAGTACCTCCTTGTTTTATTATTAACGTGGAATTGAGTATTTCAGTTTAAAAATGATAATGTAGATATAACATTTCTGAATGTCTCTTGAATCTACATTCAAATAATGTGATATAATTTAATATAAGTGGAGTCTCTTTGCATGTAAACTGCATTGGAAGTCATATTTTACTGTAGTTCCTGAAGAAGTCAATGTAAAGAAGAATTTATTACCAGGAGGATTTAATTTTACTCTTGTTTTAAGACATTGTAATATAGTAGCTAAATGGGAAATAATTGCTTTCAATTCTCTGTTTACACAATCTGGAGAAAATAGTAAAAATATTTTAACCTGGTTGTCTTGACTCCTCCTGTTTCATACTTTAAAAATCTTTCTACACATCCATCACAACTGGATTTTATGGTCATTTGTATAGAAAAGGGTGAGAATGGGCACTATTTGTGAAAACAAACCAACTGTTTTTTAGCTTAGTAGTTTTGTGTATATTTTGTGACCATCACCTATTTTTAGGTGTATTTTATGTACTGTAACAGCAATATCAGTGATCTAGTAGGTTTCTAATTCCCTTTGTATTGGGCTGATGTTTTGCTAGGGAACTGCCTTTCCAAAAAGGAGACATTGTCTACATCTATCGTCAGATTGATCAGAACTGGTATGAAGGAGAGCATCATGGAAGAGTGGGGATCTTTCCCCGCACTTATGTGGAGGTAACTGGACATCTATTATAGTGTATAAATTGACTTAACATGAAAAAATATTTAAAAGTCTATTAAATCTATTTATAACTGTTAAGATACTGTAAAGGTTTGTATTATTTACTATAGATTGAGTTTTAATGTGAAGCTTAATGCAACTTTAAATAAAGAATACATTTTAAAAAGTGTTTTAGGTGAAACTTATGCAAAGTCTCATCTTACTGTGTAATCAAATCACTGCTATTTCTTATTAGTGGGAATATATTAAGCACACAGTATTTTATTCATAACTGCATAATTGTGGTATACAAAGTTTCTGTTCCACCCAGATTGCACAAAGTGTACTATTGTCAGTTTTTTACCCCTCACTGAGAAAGAATGTCATTAGCATCCCTACAGGTGATATAATATCTTTGTAGGGCTTAAAACTTCAATTTGTGGCCAGTCTCACAGAATATAGAGCACATACTGTAACTCTAATGTAGTGAGATGCAAACTGACCGAAAATTAATTAGTTCAGGTGGGTAGCTGTGTCAACATGTGTAGGCTGCATAAAAACAAGTAATAGGTTTATTCCATGCTGAAAAGAGAACAAAGAAAACACAATGTTTCGTCCGTGGTGTGTCAAAACTTCATTAATTAATACAAAATTAATTAGCTGCCTTTGTTTATTGTTTTAGATCCTGCCACCAACAGAGAAGGCCCAGCCCAAAAAGTCAGCCCCAGTCCAGGTTCTGGAGTATGGAGAGGCCCTGGCTAGGTTTAACTTCACAGGGGACACAATTGTTGAAATGTCCTTCAGGAAGGTAAGTATTCCCTGTCCTGAAACAACTGGCGCTTAAATTCCTTTTGTACCCATTGGTATTAGATGAAGATATTGTTTGTTTTAGATTTGTCAGCCCCTTTCATGCTTCTAATAAAAAATAAAATCCACCTGAACTTATTGACTAATTCAGAAAAACATTTGTCCAAGGTTAATTTTGGTTGAAATCGTTTTGGGGGTTATTGAGAGCAGCCCTCTGCATCTTGTACTACTGCCTCTCATTTCTTGAGGATAGAAGTACAAGATCCTTCTTATAGGTTTTTTTTGCTTAGCATAAAAGGTAATTAAAACAATACTTTTCAAGTTTTGTATGTTTGATGTTTATGACATTTATAGTGTTAGCACTAAATAGTTTTAATTTTTAATTTTTAAAGAATTATAGATTCATTTGGATTTCCTCTATTGCTGTCAAAGGACTTGTTTCATCTTCCATATTACGGTATCATTTACTGATCAGTGTACATTTCCAATTTTGCCTCAGTGTGTGGTTTGCCCCGGTGACGTTTTCTGTTTATTGACCATGTCAATAAATCTAATACCTTTTATTCCAAATGATTTTTGAAATTGTAAATTAAATAAAACCGGATTACCTGATGAGTCTTTCACTCTCCTTGATGGAAGGGTTTTAAATCCCAGCTGCTTCCCATTCTGTTGCAGGGAGAGAGGATCACACTGATCCGCAGGGTGGATGAGAACTGGTATGAGGGCAAAGTCTCAGGCACCAGTCGGCAGGGAATCTTCCCAGTCACCTATGTGGAGGTTCTCAAACGGCCTCGTGTTAAGAACGGAGTGGATTACCCAGACCCCCCAGTGAGCCAGTCTCCCAATCGCAGCCACACTGCATCACCGCAGGTACAGTACACCGCTAACCTCAGGCCTGAGAGAGAGGGTTCACAGCTGTTGTGTTAAGGCTTAATGACTAACAAATGCAGCACAAAGTCTGTTTATTATTTAAACACCTATTTCTTGGGATCTTAAATTAATTTAACTTTAGTTACAATAAATAATGTGCTGAAGGTTGTCAATAGGGCTTTATTGCCATTTGCACACAATAAATTAATATAATAGCAAAACTGAAGAGAGAATGAAGTACAATATACAGTTGCAAGAAAACATTTGTGTTTTTACATTACTCATAATTACTCATAAAAATGTGGTGTGATCTTCAGCTAAGTCACAAGAGACAAGGAGACAAGCAGATTGTGTTTGTCTATTATTGTGATTTAGTTGAAGATCAGACCACATTTTTATGAGTAACTAATGCAAAATCGTGGTAATTCCAAAGGGTTCACAAACTTTGTCTTGCAACTGTACGTACAAGGATATACAGTAGTTTGTGACTGATGAAATTGGTCAGTTTGAATTACTAGTATATGTGTAGTGTACTGTACAGTATGTGTTTAGATTCTAGATCTGCACAGCCGTCTCTGGCAACTTGGTATACCTAAAGACTGGTTCTTAGCTATAGATGATCATTGAATTAACTATGAGAATCATGTAACTCCGATTAATTCAGTTACATTAGTTTTAATGTGTTCTGTAAATATGACTGGGTTAACTTCCTTGTCTCTGTAACTACACGTGATACTGTATGTGGTAAAGAATTTTCTTTGGAAAAATGAGCTAGATAAAGGGAAAAGTATTTTAAAAAAGACTCCTAAAAAGGAGAACCAACATGTTTCCAACTAATAAAGGTCCATCAAGTACTGTAGGTTTTAAAGGCCCATATTAACCTTAATATAAAATTAGTATTGTACTATATCTAAGGACATTGAGGATGAATTCATCATTAGCAGATTCCAGATTCCATATAGGTTTATGATATAGCTTAATATAGACTTTGATTTTTAATTTATTTAAATTGTAATGCCTTTAAATTAAAGATTTCTCATAAAATACAATCTAAATCAAATATCATGTTTGTGACTTTACCAACGGAGTATATATACAAGATCAAGTTACAATCATTAGACATTTTTTTAACATTGTTGCAGGTGCTTGTCTTCCTGTGGTGTGGCTTTACATTCTTCCCCTCTGCATTATTCATCTTTTTTCTTTTTTTTTCTCCTTCTTTCGTAAAGTGTGGCCACAACCGGCTGCTCTCTCCCACCCCTCCCCTGCGACGCGCCATCTCCCCTGAGGTGCAGGCCATCACCTCTGAGTGGATCTCCCTCACAGTGGGCCTGCCCCGCAGTGGCACCCCTGCTGCCACTCCCCCTCTCCCACCCCTGCCTGAGGGCTTCTACTCCTGTGGGGACTATATCTCTCCCTCCGCGGCCACCAGCCCAGTCCCTCCAGTCAGCAGCCCTCTGCGCAGCCCCCTGGGCCCCTCCCCTGCCAGCTCCCCGCTGCCCCCACCCTACCCCCCTCGCCCCCACTCCTCTTGCTTGGGCCCTGCTCCGTCTGTCACCTTCACGCCCCCCCAGGGAGAGGAGCTCCTCCGGCGCTCCGCGTCCCTCACGTGCTCCCCCAGCCTCGGCACCCCAAGAGGCTGGAGCCCCGAGGCGGGCTTTGTGGGAGGGAGCCCCCAGCAGAGGGGTCTGGCCATAGAGCTGGAGGAGAACCAGCTGTGCCAGGAGCTGCTCAATATTGTGCAGGGAGGAGAAGGCGCACAGGGAGGCAGGGAGAGCAGGCAGGAGGCCGTCAAAGAATGGCAGAGTAGCCCAGGAAAGGTATCCCCTGCATGGAGTGCAGTGTTGCAGTACTTAGATTCTTCTTTGTGTATTTCATACCTCAAAGGTCTCCTTTGAACTGGTTTTTGTAGCATGGTTGTTTTTGTACACACAGACTAGGATTATCGTTCTGGGTGATGAAGTAATATCAAAACAAATCTCTTGGCATAGCAATATAAAAGACATACTGTATGCATCAGAGTATTCAGTGTGCTTGGAAAGAAATTATCTAGCTGAATCTTTGTGAATATGCCAGAGAGATATTGTATGCATGGTTTGGAGAATCTTTTGTGTATTGCATGAAATTAAAATCATTAAAGTCATTAGCTGCTGTCATATTTGAAATTATCTGCTCAAATCACTAAGCCTTCCTAAAAGAAGGGTCTGTTTTCCGATAAACATTTGCACGTGGATACTGTATATGTTCATAACTTAAAAAATGATCCCAATGTCTCCTCATCAACTAAATCATAGGGTGCCTTTAGTAGTGGAGGAAACTAAAATTGGTGATGTCTTGTAAGAAGTAATTGGGTGTTGTATTGTTTAATCTGTTAAAACCTAGCTTTGTAAAACTGAAGCTTAAGAGTGGTATCACACCTGTACCTGTCTGTCAAGTGTAGTCGTGTCAGTTCGTTTTATGTATGTGACTAATATTATTTTTTATTCAGCGCATTCTGACTTAAGCAAACACAAACGAGAAGTAATAAAGCTTAAGATCCGACTTTCAAAATTAATAAATCCTTCTTTTCCTTAAGAGAGGAGACCTGAACAGGTCTATTCATAGCCCCCCTCCCCCAGCCTCCATCTGCACTGCCCTTCTCTCTCATCCTTCAGCCACACCTGTCAGAACCCCAGCTAGGCGCAGGCCTCCAGGGCCACAGGTAATACCATCAGTGACAGTCTCCTTCCCTTCCAACAGCATGGCAGTGCCAAGTGTGCCTCAGTATACAGTTGTAAAAACCTCCAGACTAACAAACATTCCTTTAACTCATTGGCTTAAATGTTGTACTGTTTGCAAAGTTAACAAGACTGAGAACCGATTCAGTCTTTGCTGTTCCATTTTCCTTTCATTCACATCGGTAAAATAACAGTTTTTATAACATTTTTATCTGTTAGATGGAATTGGACAGATGTTTTATTTCATGACTAGTGATATTAGACAGCAGCCTTACTACTTTCTACCCTGATCTCATCAGATTTCAGTAGAGTCTGTGTAAGCTGAGCAAGACTGGGCCTGTTCATTACTGAGATGGGAGACTTTTCCTTTTAGGAAAACAAGTTTGCTGCTGTAAAAGTTTAAGGTAGAACAGATTTTGATAGTTTTTCCCCTGGACGAGTACTCCAGTATGGTGCCTGTGTAGGAAGTACAGTAATGTCTTTCAGACATTAAACTGGGTCCTGATAAATTGGTCAATTGAGATTCCATGGTACCATTTAAAAGAGTAGGGGTGTTAACCTTTATCCTGGCTAAATTCTACTCTGGACTTATGCAAGCTGTGCTTCCTAAATGTTCTCATTAATTCAATTGGTAGAGTTTTTTTACATTTCCTCTCCTGATCTATTGTCTAGTTATTGCTGATTTGCTTTGTAGTTGTGTGTTGTGTAGTTACGGGTGTTCAAATGGCTGCCACATGTCACTCAGGAGTTAGTGCACTTTAGTGATGGATGACGTGAGTCCCTTTAAAAAAAACATTTTGAGATTTTTTGGGCAAAAAAAATCAAAGTGAAATCATTATTATTGTGTTATACTGAGAATCAAAAGAAACACTATGCATATATGCTGGAAAGAGAAGAAAAGAAATCTTGTGTTTCTGTCACTATGGAATAAACCTGTACTTGTTGCTTTGGAGCCTACACATGCTGACACAGCTACCTACGTGAACTATCACATATGTTTTTAGAAAATGTACGTAATTTTGGTTCTTTTTCCAATTGTTCTGCATCATTGAGATTCAGTTAACTGGGGGCAGGCGATGAAGTGAGGAAGAAAAACACTGAAAGTATGTAAAATGCCCTGTTTATTACATAAACAATGCCTTCATGCCACTGGTTGGAGCATTACCTGATCTGGATTTACCAGTAGTGGCACTGAGTCCTCTGAGTTTAATCTAATTTTTGTGTAGCCCACCCTGTACATCAGTGATTGTGCCACAAAAGTGGAGAACGATCTACAAATTGTTGTGTACAAAAGATAAATCCATTGGGAGGTCCAAGTGTGATGATCTGGACCACTTGTGATTTATGGCACCCTGACTGCCGGGCACTAAATTGTCCAAGTCATGGGACATCAATTACTATCTTTTGTGTGGGCTCATTCTGTGTGAGAAAAGTCCAGGAGGACAGTCTGTAGATGACTTACTCACCAGACTTAAGCCCTATTAAACAATTGCTTAGAGACCAGTGAACAGGCACATGCTTGTCCAGGCTCTGTGAACGGAATGGAACAGCATCATCTTTGCTGCAGTGAAAAGTGTGTGCCATAGATGCATTGCTTTCCTCGAGCCTGTGACTTTCAAAGCAGCCTTCCCTGTTCATTATCATTTTGATGACACGTGCTTATCAGCATAGCGTTTTTCCAAATGCCATGGTTATTCAGTAAAGTGCTAGTGTACCTAGAGTATTATAAAAATGTTTTGTCATTATCCTGATAAATGCTCTAAAAAAGGTAAATTGAAGGATCAGTTTAATTTACATATAACACTAATATAAACATTACTTACTGCCAGACATTGTTTTTAATGAAAGTAAAAACATTCAACTTCATCCATCCCAGGCAAGTACATACTGTAGGTGATACTGTAAGTGCCACAGGAAAGCAATGCTTTGTCGAAACATTCTAAGTGTTAGTTAACACTTTGATCAGTGTAGTTTTCACTGAAATCTAGTTTATAATAAAGATAAGTGGCATTTGTATAGCAAGTGATATTTCTAAAATTTCAGTAAAATTGGAAGTGTGTTTTTAAAATCTGTTCTTAAAAACGGGTGTGAGACAGAATTTATGGCAGACTTCTGTGATTGAGTTCTTGCAGTTGATACAGGGTGTGTGCCTGTTACTTTCATGTTGTAATTATACTATATCTCTGTTGCAATTGTTAAAATTAATTATACAGGATTATGGATAAGAAGGTATTTTGTTCAGATATTATCTTACACAACTACAGTAGGTGCACCTTTGTGTTGTCTGTTTTATTTGTTTTTCTATTGTTGATTTCAACTGTTAAGAAAACCTCATTTGGCTATTTTATGAATAAAAGCTCAGGATTTGTAGCAGCGGTGTAATGGAATTCATTTCTTATTTATTTTACAAGAACTTATTTAAAGGTTTGAATCTTTTCTATACATTATGGCTATTCAATATTTGTGATCCTACAACAAAATCATGACCTGAACAATCTTTGTATCATGAACCTTTATCAAGCTTTATTGTGGATTTTTTAGTCTTCTGTGGCGGTTTCTTTATGGGCCATTTCCAATAGTGACTGCATAATGAAGCTTGCAGTACAGTGGTGCGATTTTTGCTTGTTGAGTTATTAACTCCCTTTATCATCTCTGTGAACCACACAGAACATCTACTTAAATGTTTGATTCTTTACTAACTAAGCTTGTCTTCTGAACATTAATGTCAGGAGAAACAAGGTCTTGGTATGTGCTTGGTAATTCAGCATGCAGCAATGTGAAAATATATTAACTAATGTCACCTTTTTCTCCCCTGAATATTTAGCTTGTGCAGAATGAGACTGGGTACCATGGGCAGACCTCAAGAAGTCCAGTTATACTGTCTGATATTCCAGCTAATGTTATGAATGCCAACACTTTTGCGGTAAGATGCAATGGACTTCAGTGAACTATTGTACATTGCACAAAGCAGAATTGTGAAATAGTATGCCTACCCCAGTTTACCCTTAATTGTACATATTGTCTTTGAAATTAAACACTCTGAAAATAATTTTATGCTTCTAAAAAGCTGTGGAGTTCAACATTCACATTCAGATACAGAATACTATAAAGAGCGGAAAATAAAATATTTGGTAAAATCTCAGACACTCGGCAATAAACAAACAACAGCTATGCTGTATTGATGTAATAATGTATTAAAATACATTATAATTCCTTGTTTTAAATTGTTTAGATATAGGAATTTCTAATCTATAATATTTTATTGTGCCTTTCTTGTGCAGAAATACCTATTTATATTAAGATAAAGTATGTAAAGGATTCATTTTTTTTATTTTTGAACTACTCAATGTATTCTTTGTCTTTGAATCTGTTATTATTGTTACTATATGTAATATGTCTTGTTAATCACAGTCTCTGCCTTTAGATGCACCTTTCTGTTTTTCAACACCCCAGTTCTTTTACGTGCTCTGTCCCTTGGCATGTGTTCAGATGCTGTGTTGGACATAACCACTAGTTTGCTGCTTATCCTTCTTTCTTTGCAAGCACAGAGACATTGCTAGGTCAGGAGGTGTGTTGTACAGTTCAATGACTGAAATATTTAGACCCAGCGCCTTTTCATCAAAGACCATTCTGAAATTTTTGAAACCCCAAAAGCTATTGCAGACACTGAAACTTGCTTTCAGAGTGCATTACTAAGGCAGCACTTCTCAAAAGAAGCAAGGGAAGTAAGAGAAACACATTGCATCACACAATATATAATATGTAGTAAAATATTAATTAGAGATACTTAATTAAGCTAGAAGTATTTAAGATGTACACAATTATGTGAAATTAATTACATTTACAGAAACAAAAGTTAGTAAATATTACTGTTGTCCAACATTGGCATTCCATTTACTACTGTATATATTAGCATTTAGAACCTTTTTTCTAGCGACGTCTCTGCTCTTTTCATTAAGTCAAACTGATTGAAATATCCTTTTTGCTTCCTTGCGACCAATAACATTTGCCAAACTTTCTCCTTTCTAAATTGCCTCGTGATCACAGCCCTCCCACCATTCATTGAGATCAGGACCAGAGCTCACAGACTCTGAAAAGAGTTATGTGGTAAGAAATGGGTAATACAGTGGTCTTTAATCGTACCCTCAAAGAGACTAATTCCCTAAGCAGAGAAGTGATATACTTAATTGAATGATTTGAAAAATATAAAAAAGAATTTTAAAAAATGTTTTTTTGCTGTTCGAGGGTTAATTTAAGTTAAAGTTCTGCTTTGCCCAGTTTTTGGTGATGTGCAGGTCTGAAAATGAAATTGTGGCAAAGAATCTTGAAATTTCCTCATTCATTTATTATTTTTCTACTTTCAGAAGACACTGTGGCATTTGCTGCATAAATATTAACAAATTAACAGTTTAGTTTGAATTATAATTTTAAAAAGCTATGAATGTTCAATATTTTTTTTAATAAATCTAAAAGTGAACATGCAAAAATATGACTATGCAAACATTATGTCCATATGTATTTTCATATTTTCAGTTATATTAGTGTAAAGTAATCAAAATTCTAGTTTGAACTTTTTGAGGTAGTTTGACATTACCAGAAGTCAGCTTGTACCTTAAGTTGTACATTATTAAGAAGATCCCAGCTAGGTTATGCCTGTTCTTTATTGCTCTACACACTGCAGTATTCCTCTCCTGTTAACTGGCTGCAGACTGCAGTGCTTTGAAAAACATTCTTGCGTTTTTCTTCAGTAAGAGGATGGTGTTTGGAAACTTGCTGTACTATCAGTGTTCTGTCATCTTGCTCTGTTAATAACTCACACAATTGACTGCATGTCCTTAGGCAGGACCTTAACTGCAGCTGTTAACTCACAAATTGCTTAGTCTTTGCATTATTCTTTGGTATCTATGACAATTTCACATGCACTTATTCTGTATCTTGCCTGTTTTCCATGCTTACCTTTGGATTCCTCCTTCATCTGTCCTGGCTTTAACGGACCCCCTGATGTTGTTACTTACTGGACTCATTTGATGCGTCTGGAATGCTCCTCTTCTCCTCTCCTAACCTGCCCTCCCCAAACTCCATCTCTTTTCCGTGCTGACTGTCTGCGTTGATGGCTGGGGGGGGATCGGCCTGTCCTTCCTGTTTGCACTGTATCTGTGTGCTGTATCTGCTTCCCAGGAAGCGGTCTGCAATGAGATCATGAATATTGCAGAAAAGTCTGTCCATTACTGCAGCACCCTCTCCCATCCCCTTGACTCTAGCCGCAGACTGTCTTCTAATCACAGTAAACAATCTTTCATAATTTCTCAGCAACCCCAGGCTCAACAGCATAGGAGCAGTCCTGATCAGAACCGGACCAGCTGTGAAGTGTAAGTTCTGCCCCCACATCTCAGCACATTGCTGAAAGACTGAAGTCTCTCAGCAGACACTTTGAGTTTTGTCTGACTCAGTGGGAAACTGTAAAGTAGATTTATTTGTGTTGTCAGCTCTGAAAGGTTTAGTCTCGTCAAATCAAATCATTTTGGTGCTTGATTTTTGTATATTTTTGGAAATTAAGAAATAAAAAGGTGTTTCACTAGAAGTAAAAAATTGGACTAAATTACAGAAATACAGTACGTACTTTTAGGCAATCACCTATTTGTCAGTAAGACTGTCAAGCAGTTGACTAATAGAAAATGCTACAAGGAAGAACATTTTTTTTTCATGTTATTGCCACAAAAACCTCATTTTAAGTACATGAGTATGCTTTAGGAGAGGCCACAGAGGAACGTAAAGGTCCATTCTATACGTGGAAATGAAGTTGCTTTTTGATCTGGGTGATTGTGATTGCTCTGATCACAGACTTTGAAGTCACCAGTTTTAACCTTGTTATCTTTCAATCTTTAGCTTCCAAGCCCTGTACAGTTATGTGCCACAGAATGAAGATGAGCTGGAGCTCCGGGAAGGCGATGTTGTCAATGTCATGGAGAAGTGTGATGATGGCTGGTTTGTTGGTAAGTACTCACCAATTCTTTTTTTTTTCCTTTTGGTTCGGCTTCATCTGGTCATTTCTAAACTATGCAAGGCCAGATAATAATATTTGTTATAATAATAATAATAATAATAATAATAATAATAATAATAATTATTATTATTATTATAATTATTATAATAATAATTCTTCCTTTCCTGAAAAAAGTACTCTTTCAGAGTGAAACACAAAATATCAACTGCAGAGGAAAAACCTTTTTTTTCTCTGTTCTAATGAATACAGAAAGAGGGTAATTGAATAATTATGTGAAGCCTTTTCATATTGAGAAATTCCATTTTAAATTGCTTGCACATTATATCCATCCATTTTCTAACCACTTTTCTTACCACTCTCGCTGGGACGCCAGTTCATCGCAGGGCACACAGTGACACAAACATGCACACACTTACACTAGAGCCAGTTTTCCCAGAATCCAATTAATCTGCCACTATTTCTCTAGACTGAGAGAGGAGGACAGAGCACCCAGTAAAAACATAGTCATCACGATTTAAAATCCTTCAATCAAATCCAGATTCTGATTAATTACACATTGATAAAGCCAGTTTTCTTTTTTCATGTCAACCTCTAGGTACTTCCAGAAGAACAAAACAGTTTGGCACCTTCCCTGGGAACTATGTGAAGCCTCTCCATTTGTAAACATTGCTCTTCCAAATGGACACTAACAATAACACAGCATCCCCCAGCAGCCTCTTCAGTTACCATTTGGGAAACTTTGGGACTTTAAAAAAAATGTGAACACACCTTTCTTTGCTGTTGAGCTGGAGGTTTTGGTGAGCATTTCAAGGTCAAGTAGAAGTGGATGAGGCATGTGATTATATGGTAAGAGGTTCTTCTGAGAAGCATGGCCATTGTCTCAGTTTCAGATTATGTGCAGGACTAGAACGACAGGGAGTGCTGAGGATTCACTGCCTCAACTCTTCTGCCTGGTACTCACTGTCACTTTGCTTGCTGCACCAGCCCAATTTGTGCAAACTCTTGATATCTAAAAGCAACTGCCTGATAAACCCTCAGCAGAGAAGTTTTATAAGTCTTTGTGAAGCTGTGTGCTGTCCACTGATCTGTGGCTCTAAGCAGAACAATTATTTGAATTTCAACAATATGAAGATCTCATATGTAATAATGAGGAAGATTTGGTTTAGAGGAACTTCTTAGTGAAGGACCTTAAGAGAGTACTGGAAAAAAAATCAATAGAAAGTGCTTCTTGTGATTTATTTCACTTTGTTATACAGATACCTGTACACCATAAAATTTAAAGTCGCATATCAAAGTACTGAAAACTTTTCTGTTGAAATAGCTTTTTTCCAGATGCACATTTCTGTACATATCATTGAAAGCTGTAATTCAGAGTGTAGGATAACTTTCCAAGGGCTTGCAACCTTTTCTTGGAGACAGTGCAGGAATCAGCAGATGAGGGCATACCCACAGAATATAAGAAAGGCCATTGAAGATGGAATTTTACATGTTGCCCATTTAGGTTTAATCAGGAGGATTTATTTTTGTTTGAACGACCCATCTTCCCTGATTAAAGCTAAAGTTTAATGGTTTTATGAAAGGAAAAAGTTCAATAGGAAAGGCTATTTTCATTATACCACCACCAGCTTTTAACCAGTACTGCCAAGCAAATGCTTCTACATAACCCCGACTCTTTCTCTTACCGAGGAGAGTAATAAAGTATCTTTAAATATGAGACAACTTAATTGTATTTTTGATTGAACATGTCATTTACCAGGCAGATTTGCAGGAATAATTTAGTATGCTATCCTTTTCACAGAACATCATCTTTGCATAAAAGAGTGAAAAAAATACCTATTTTTATGCTGATAACTTTTTTAGAGAGAAATATAACAAAAGTAAATGGATTACTAACATACTAAAATGCAGAAGTTACAGCCGCCCACTTCCAAACTTAAGATGCTCAAGATGTGGAAAGCACAGTTCTCAGTATGTGTGGAGAGGGAAAACTGCATGGAGTAAGGTTTCCATCAAAAACCAAAAACTCCAAAAATGGTCATTCAAATAAAGAAATAAGTCTAAAGTCTGAGATTTGACTCCAGAAGTTCAAAGATAAAAATTATTTTTTTAAATACGTTTAAAGATTTTAGTTTGAAGGGTGACATTTAAATCAAACCATAATTCTTGTGTGACATGAAATATGCAAATTCTGGATTCACTCAGTTGTTCCTTACAACACAGTAACTTCCTAAAGATAATGAAGAACAATTATGATTTTTTGTCATACAGTAGGTATTCCAAAATGCCATGTATCCACTCTGCAGTCCTCAGTGATTACTGGCAAACATGACTAAAATGGCATAAATTGAAAAACAGATCTATGCACTAAAACATCTTAGTTATACTGTACAATTTACTAGTTTTGAATTTACAATCTACAGTTCAAGTACGTTACCTTGACAAATTTGAAATTTAGTTTATAGAACAGCTAAATTCAGATTGGGCACCATAAGAATGCTTGACAGCATTTTATAAAAGCTGTTTCATCAGCAGTGGCCTAATGTTAACTCATGTTAAAAATTAGAACAGGCTAGCTTTTAAATTTTGAGCGTCTACTACAGATTTCAGATTGGAGCAGGGTAGTTTGTCTTTGTGACATTTGACTTCCAGATATTTTTCATCTTTTATGTAGTATATTGTTCTATTTCAAGGTTGTAGCCTTTGACGTTTCAGATTTTAGTTGGGTTTTTTTCAAAGCCTGATCACCATTTCTAAAGGTTTGGGAATTTGGCAAGAATGTAACTTTAAAACAGATTGACGAAAGTACAGTATGATTGTAAATATGTATATTTGATTTTGTACAGAGCGTGTACTTATCCTGTATAGAAAATAATTTAATAGAGATGGATTTAAAAGCGAGAGGAAAAAACAAGACGGCAGTTATGGAGCTCTTTGATTTTACCAGTTTATTCACCTGAAGGATTTTAGTGAAGCACACAACACAAAAAATGTCTAGCACAGAAAAACACATGCACTAAAATAGACTAAAAAAGTGTCTTGCTACCACCTTGCGGGGATCTCCTAGCCCTCATATTATGTATGATTTAGGAAATTTTGTGTTTTCTTTTTTCCCTTTGTTGTTTTTATCTAATTTAAAAATATCCCCAGAAATGTATTACTCACCTGTAGCAGTGTATTACAAGTTTAAAAATACCTAATAAAACGTTTACAGTATGCTGACTGTATATAACAAGATGCTTCTAATACATTTTATTTACCATTTTCTGTATGCTGCGGTTCATTCTAAATGCTCTTTGCAGCATTTTGTGTTTAATTTACTTCTGATAGTACTGCTTTATGATTTCACAATATGAATTACAAGGATCTATTTACAGTGTACTGCTGTGATTGCTAAATTCAGTATTATGCAATATTTAATAAACTTTATTCAAACATGTCTGGAAAATAATGTTTTTGTCAACATTATTATTGTTGTTTGTATACAGGTATGCCCATTATAGGGTTTGCATGCATTGCAAATACAACATTTAGCTAAAAGGCCTGAGCTGGAAACTTTTTGTTGCTTTATTTCAAGATTTTATCTTCAAAAAACTCTTTATTGCAACATGTAAAACCTTTGAATATTTTCCTTTACCAAATCTTTTATCTCTTTTGGAGCATGAATATCATAACTTTTTATTTGGTTATTAAGTTATACTATTTTAAAAACGGACATTTTATTGAGCTGCTAGTTATTGATAGAGTTGGTACTGTAGTTGCCTTCAGTACCATAGAATCCAACATTTTTATGAAACCCCATTTATCACTGCCAAGTTGCTGTGATCAAGGAAAGTCAGAAGACCCATCATATCCCATTAGAAAAGTGCTTGTGTATGCAAGCTTCTGTTGTCTGCAGTCAAGCAGAACAGAATTCAAGTACAGTATTAACTAGAAGGTGTACACAGCTCCAATCATGTTCATTACTCATGGTGCTCAGTAAGTGATGGATTGCTGTTTGGGATCATGTTATACATAAATTAAACTCTATTCCAGTTTTTTTTGTGGCCACTGTTGTGTTTCGTTAGGTAATTAAGGCTGAATTTTATACTCTGGGACCTCATCCTACCACACAAGTACTCATTAGGTTTTCTGTGATTAGTATGTATCCCTACATACATTAATTTTAATGCTCTAGTTGTAGTTTTTGAAAGCAAATTGGTAGTGTTCATGGAAATTAAAATGCCTAGAAACCTGAGATACGAATGATGAGAGACAGGTTCAAACTGAGGAGTTAGCAAAGGTAAAGCAGCAATTTCTTCTCTCTGTTGGTTTTATAATGTATTTGCTATCTTGGCATGACTTCCTGTAAAATGTTGAGAGGATAGTGTTTATCCTGAGGTTTGTCTGTCTACATATAGAGACATTTCCTGATATATTCATACCAACCCCATCATATTATAGACTGTATCATTGCCCTGGCTTCCTCCATGCTCTGCAATCCTCTTCTAGAGAGTTGGCATGTCAAGAGTGTCCTGTTGCCTAGGGGGGTGTGCCAGTCAAATTCAGGGAACCTAGGTATAATCATTGCCTGACACTGAGGATCACAAATTTCTTACATTTTCTAAACAAAGGGGAAACACTTTATAGAGCAATCGGAGAGAAAAGGAAACTTGACAGATTCATAATTTGCTGTTGGATTACTCTATCGTGTATACTTTTGGTATGGTGCAAGCCAGCATTCAATCTGTTACATTTTTGGGCTTGTTTCTTAACTGTAATTTGTTATAATGGACAAACACACCATGCAAAGGGATGGCCAAGCTTTGATATACAGTAGATAAGCAAATAAGAATCCTTTTGAAAATATGGTACATTAACCAAAACAATTCAATAGATTTCAAGTTTATTTGACTACCATAACAAATGTGGCTTCTTGTGTAGTAGTCTGTGCTAATTTCCTGTGTTTTTTCAGGCATTACTGATTTCCAGAGACATCTACAGATCCGTATCTAAGTTATTGATTTGGCCATAAATTTCTGTCAGTTGCCCCATACAAACTTGACTTAATGACAATGATATATGGAAGTTAAAAGAGAAAAATGTGAGTTGCATGCAACTTAGTTTACATTTTCTGTGAAATGCTAACTTAAACGCTTTTATAGGATGTTGTTCACAAAGTTAAATGTAAAATATTACAGGTGTGGTTTTATATGGCATAGTAGATTTTTACATATTTTTGTAATATTTTCTTTTAAACAATAGAAAAGGGCCATGAAAACTAAACACACTCACCTAGACACTAGAAGTAAATATCAAACATATTTACCTAAGACCCATTTAAGCCCAAAACACAAAAGTACTAGTAGCCCTTAACACCACCAAACACTGAAAGTTCTAGGGTTTATTCTGTCACTTTTTAAAGATTTCTCAAACTGGCAAGTATTTTCTCAACTGTAGCCCAGTTATTCCAAGATACTGTTGATCCAGCTGTTTCCCATCAAAGGAATATCTACAGCTTAAAGCAAGACCTTAGAAGATTATGTTAAAAGAGTAAAAATATGCATTTTTTTCCCCTACAGGATTTTGAGTTTTTTACTTGTTTTTGTTATGTGTACTTTCTAATATTCCCAGAACGGAGCTTTTTAGTTTTGTATTAGATTTAGTTAATCCTTTTTGTGAATTTAATACAGTACCTGTCCATTGTTGGTGATATGAGTACTTTTACTTATTCAAAAATAGCAGGTGTCCACTGAGTTTTGGTATTAAATAGGGGAATGCATACATACAAAGCTTTGGAAAAATACTGAAAAATCTCATTTGTTTAAGCAATTTTGATGTTTTTATATATATATACTATACATGCCACCTTGTACTTTATGACTGATATGAGATATCTTGATCATGGACAGTCACATTTGAAGTGAACCAGGCCTCCATGAGTAGGCTCACAATACATGATAATGGCCAACCCTATCTGGTAAAATATTTTAATGAGTGGGAGGTTTAGATCCAGTCTATTTATATTGGCAAAAATAGGTAGTTATACTTGGACTTCAGCCTGAATTGGGAGCCTGATATAGGTCTGGAAAAAAGTATGGGTGTATCTTAAATTCATGGAAATTGGTAGAGGGTTTAAAAATATGCTATGTTACAGACTGATTTATAATGCCTCATACGGTAGTATGATTTACTCTAAGTGCATTTTTAATAGTATTACTTGAAGTTAAACATTGACATTATAATTATTTGGCTGAAAATGTAGCCAAATCAAGAGGTTCTAATTAACTTTTTCTAACATCAATATTTTGGTACCCATTTACAGTTGAGTTTGTCAGAGCAATGTTGTAAAAGGATACAGCTGCAGAGTCTTCACACAAAACTGCCAGTCTAGAGGTCAGAACCATTAGTCCACAACAGCATCCGAAGCAGTGTTCCTAGATTAGTATCACCAAGACAAAAGTATTTCCAGAAATACCAGAAAATATCCAGAAAATACAAACTTTTGATGAGTCCATGGACTGTATATATTTTCTCTGTAATGTTAACACCTGGTGTTTTTTTTCTTAACAAGAAAACAAAGCAGAAAGATGGAAAGTGGCAACCTGTCAAAATACTATGATAATAGGGAAATGTATGTGTTATTTATTTTTTTTATTGTGTAACATTTTGGATTTGCTATTTCACAAAAAGGGGTGGTGTTTTTTTTTCTCCTGCCCTTTGATAAAACATTTAAAGAAAATATAGAGAATGACAATGTAGAATCATTTGAATAAGATTAGTTTTAATTTGGGTTTTAGATACATACTTGTTGAAGAATAAGCAGAATATATTTGAAACAGCTACTGAACTGCTTCCCATGGATGTTTTGGGAAAAAGGGCTCCTTTATATTTAAAATCTAAAATCTTTTAATGTTACCTCATAATCTTCTCTTCCAAATTGTCTGGGAATCACATGTGATTAGATGTCTGCTTTTACATATAATGTAAAATACAAAGATCAATTCTCACTTCTTTAATGAGTGTAAGATAATTGTTATGAATCTAACATCTTTGGGGGGGGGGCAAACTCCTACGTGCTGTATATAACAATGAGGAAGGTTTGTTTCTCATGGGAATACCTTTAATTCTCTGTCAACTTTTATACTTTCACCGTAACCCTACACTTATTTAAACAAAGTGAATTAATTCCAGTAAGAAAATCACTGCTTATAAAAGGGAAATAAGACTGAAAGGCTAAAATAATGTATACACAAAACAGCTTGTACACAAAAAAACACTGAAATGTCTAAATGTACATGTATGTCCTCAGGTGTTGATGGAAAATTGGTGAAAATTGGAGGTACAGTATATTGACAGATAATTTCTAATGCGCCATGCTATCCCTAGTGGTGTATGATATATTGGATCAATACATAATGGAATATCCTAGATTGTACAATTCAATCTTCAGACTTAAACACAATTAAACATGTATTTTAAATACTGAAGAAAAAAATGAAGTCCAAAGAATCCAGGAATAGGCAAGAACTCAAAATGGTGAAAGAAACTCGAAGTATTAGCGCTGCAAAGAAACTCAAAATATTACAAGAAGAATTTGATGAGATCAATGGATTGCAGACTTCATGTTATTGCCAAACTTTGTTCCAACACTGTCCGTAACAACAAGATGAACTCTGGCTCTGTTCAGGAGCTTGTCCACTTGCTCAGGGAGGTCTACAATCTAGGCACTGCATATGAGATTCCCTATCACTTGTGCACATTACACTGTCTACACCTTTAATAATCAAGTTCCCCACAGCCACTACTTCCCTTTTACTAGGGGCAGAGCTCAGATCTGTCTACAATATGGCCTGGAAATTGTGGAAACAATCTCTAGTGATGCAAACTCTTCCTTGAGGCTGTAGCCTATTCTCACACAGTTCTTTTTCCTGCTCATAGATCTGAGTGCCGAGATAATCAGACGGGGTCTCAAGTCCTATGATTATAAACACAACAGACTCAATATCCCAATAGCCAATCATCCTGCAAACACTCTCTGCAATGGCCTCCTAATGACATTTCTTTCCTCTTGTTTATTAAATACCCCTTTTAACCCAGACCAAGGTTCCCAAAACAGAGATTAAGCATTTAGATAATTTACAATGCATACACAACTTTAATGTTTAACATGTTGCTTTTTTCACATTAAGAATGAATACAATATGTTATTTAAAAACATAAGAGTTAAGGCCTAGGTATTGTCAGATACCCACTCTTTTCTGCTGCACTGTACATATTACTATACAGTATATACAGGGTATGTGGATTGTTTTATTGTTAAAGTTGCAGCCTTTAAAAGTAATTAGAGTGTACTCCATCACCGTTTCTGTTTCAGATAAGCCACACAGCTCTTTATACTCTGTCCGGAATTGATCAGATGTGATAAATGTCATAAATTAGCTAAATGTTAAAGCCGAAAGGACATATTCCCTGCAGCTAATCTAAAGTCTTTCACCAAACTTAGGCAACAGCAATAGCAATTGAAGATCTAACTGAATTTAGATAAATGGTTAAGGTGCACAGCTCTAGAACAGGAAGGTGTTCCTGTGTGCTCGTAAATAATAGGCGTGCAGGATCATCATAGCAGAGTAAGAATGCGAGTCAAAGGGTCGGGACATTCCACATCCTTTTAATCAGCCATACCATACATGGAAATGCTCGCATGTCAGACGGTGACGTATTCGTACAATCCCAAAGACAAACATAGGATATCAATATAATCGGATGGAGCTGCCTGGAAATTTCGGCAGGCGCTCACTTGGCTAACTCACTGGAGCGGGGACCACCCTCTGATTACACAGGGTGATAAAGGCACCTCCCTTCGCATTTACTGTTGCATTGCACTTTTATTTCCAAAAGTACGATCTAGCCTGTCGTGCTTTTCGTAGCTTATTTTTCGCTTCCCTATTGCTCAATAAAAAGTGGTGTCTGTGATCTTACTGAGACTCGTAGCTTTCACTTTTCCTAGTCTGAAGGCATGCCTCTGCGAATTGTTCTGAATGGTCCCGGACCATGGGGATTCCGTCTGGTTGGAGGAAAAGATTTCGAGCAACCTTTGACCATTTCACGGGTAAGAAGCTTATTTCCTCCCCACTTACAAGTTTTTCATATGTTTTGTCATTTTATCCTTCATAAATACATTTCTCTCCCGGTAGTTTAGTCGCAAGTCTTCTTCACTAGGAATTACTTAGAAAGCAGGATAAAACGTTTTTTTTTATTGCATGGCTACATATCAAAAGAAACAATACACAAACAAGATAGAAAAGAGAACTACGCCAAAGACTGCAATATCATACAGTATTTTACACAGCATTGATTCTGTATCACTATGTGGATACTGTTGCAGTCTTTTAATTATTGATGCGCTGTATTTGAATTGTGCTTTTTAATTTTTTATCACGAATAGCTTTTTAGGAGAATCAGGCAAATGAGGCAGTGGGTAGTAACAGTAACAACTCGTTAACAAGACGTGCACGATTACCTGTTTGAGTTTGAGACGGGGGACACATCTCAAAGGAAAAATAGTGTATCTGTTACATCTACTACAACCTCTACTTCAGGAAGCTAGTTTATTTTGCTATAAAGCGCTAGAATGGATACTGGTTGTCACCCACTGTACCTCGGTAATAATTGTGAGTAGTACATACTGTAAATGGAGTGCCCTCCACACAGAATGCCTTGCACAGGACATTCAGGATGCTTATTGTTTCAGTCTTCTCATACTTTTGTCTTTCCTGAGACTATCATTGTTCACCAACATTTCTAAGCCATACTTTTCAGTGGTTGGGATGGAATTATAAAGTAGTACTTTTCGTTTTACTTCACATAACCCTGAGTATTTCCCAATGGCTGGTATTTAAGACCTATGAAATTGTGTGAAGTCTATAAGATGCAATGGATTTATGCTGATAATTTTTAGTAGAGGGTCTATGTTTTGGAGAGCTATCAAAGATACGTAGGTGAGAAAGCCATTCTGACTGCTCTGCTCATGCAGTGCCCTACACATGTAAGTCTTCAAAAAAAGGTTAAGCAGATAAAATAAAGATGGCATTTAATCTTTTTCTTACTACCTCCCAGGAATTCTTATTTTGTATTTCTTGAATTGTCTTAAGGACAAACAAATAAAACATTAATATTCATACTTTCTAGCTAATTTCTTATTCCAATTAAAAAGCATGGAAAATAAATAAACTAAAGAGTGGTGTACTGTATAAACTACCCGGTTGCTTACTTTTTGTTTACCTTTATTGGTATTGACACTGAAGGAGTGTACTGTGTAAGTCCAGTAAATCTCCAAATAAAAAAGACTAAATGGTGTACGTCAATTACTGTTACAAAAGTTCCATGATTAGGGTAAAACAAATGAAGTTTGAAACAAAACTGCCTGATAATAAAAAAATGCCGACACACAATAAATCTTAAACTGATTAAATGCCCGTTCAAAAACTGGAAATATTCTCATAGCTGAAAGCATAACAAAAAAAAATATATTTAACAAGCAGTTCAGCGTTTTTCATAAATGGCTAGTAAACATTGGTTGTGCATTGATGTATTCCTTCCACGGACTTGATAAAAGCTGTGTAAGAGTATGAAAACATTCATTTCAAGTAAATGTGCAAGAACCATTTGAAGTATCACTTCTTTTATTGTACTTAAAGCTCTTAGTTGCTTAACAGTCCTACATTTAATAGAAATGTTATACTGTGTATATATAAGCATTCTGATATCTTCTGCTTGTACAAAAGCCCCTTTGGATATTTAACAGTAGAGTGTATTAGAAGTTCCTATCTGCATGTTACACTTTGCTGCTGAATTGCATTTACATTGTCTCTGCCAGGGTACTAACAAAACTTTCTTTTTCCTTTTAAGCTTAAATGTATATACTGTAATAATGAAACATTTCTTTGTGGTTTACAGGTGTTAAGCCTGTACAGTTCACTGTGTTCTGTGAAATAAATACCAATAATTTTGAATGGAGAGCTATGTTAACTGAATTTGGATGCAAGGGAAGAGGTAAAGGTTAAATCTACGTTGAGTAGCGCAAAAAAAGAAAAACATTTCAGCTGCTATGTCATGTGACAATTGGGGAAGACTTAACAGCTTAAGTTTAACAGCTGAAATGTTACATCTTTTATTTCTGCTTTTGATGAGGGTGCAAATACATACTTCAGTGTTAGAGCCTTGTCAAAAATAATTTACTCGTGCTTTAGTGTGTGCCACACCTTTGGTTTCAGTCTTCCTCAGATTCATTTGTAGTCAGCACGCTTTCCTCGCCTTGTGGTTTTTCAGAAATTTGTGGACATGTCTGCTCTCGCAAAAGTGGTCTTAGCTTAACAGTTTTGTGTTAGTTTTTTCACAAATGCTGATAAGGTGCGTGGTTGAAATAGATTTAGAAAAAAAGTTGTGAACATATTTTCCAAGTTGACTGGTTTAAAGAGGGGGTGGAGTTGTGTTAGTAGTTTTGAAACATTTTCATAGGTTTTAAAATAAATTTCAATTGCATCAAATAGAAACTAGCAGTAAATCCAAAGACCATACATCCAAGGAAACTGTTATATTCTACTTATGAGTTGTAGTGTTGTAACTGAAATGAGGGAGAAAATAATTCAAACCAGTTGTTTTTAGTCTTAATATCTTGTTGATATGCAGCATTTTTCATAACAGCTTTTAAAAAAATTGTTGGTTTCCTTGTTGCCTATTATTGAGAATGTATATACTCAAACATAGGTTATTGCCTTTCACAGAAAAACTAATTAGAATTCAAAGTTGTATTTCATAGAAGGTTGTTCTTAGGATAAAAGTGACTTGCAGGAATACATGAGTGCCCTTCTTTACCAGCTATGCAATGCGTATCTCAATGGCTAGATCTGTGTAAAGGCATACTGTCGTCTTTTCGATGAATAAACAAGTACCTTTAAAATAAACCATCGTAGCCCAACTAGAAAGTGTGCAACAGTGTAGTGTTTTTACAGTGGGGCACTGTAAAAAGTGTTGAAATGTCCACAAACTGTTTTTAATGCTATGTCCAATCATAACTGTATCCATTCTGTTAGTGAGTCTTCAGTGCACAATGTGGTATCAGTCAATCTCCCATGGTGCCCTACTGTGTTTTGTTAGCTGAACTGACAGTGCAGTTATGTTAAACTTCTTTATCTTGGAACAACAGTCACAGTGACCATGTTTCCTGATTGCTAAATTTGTATTGCATGCAATCACTAGGGACTGTGCTGTTTATATTTTTCAAATATGCTTTTTTAATCTTAAGAAGTTGAAGTAAATTATTCTGATGAGCAAAAATGTAGGCATCCCTGGTCAAAGTGTCTGTTTCAGTGAATCTATAAGTGAATATAAGTTGACAAAAGATCTGCCTGGTACAAACTTAAACATGACTTTCTGTCTGCAAATTTAAATTCACAATTAATATTTATAGCATTGTAGACATTCAAAATAATAAAACATTGAATATGGCATGTCCAAACGTACTTATTGTAGTAACACCTCCATTGGTAGAAATCATACCTTCCAAATGTTTCCTGTAGCCAGCAAAGAGTCTTTCTATTCTTGCTTTTGGATTTTTTTTCTACCTTCAATCTCAGAAATATTCTTAGGTCTTCTTGCATGCACTGCATGCTTGAAATCCACAGATTCTCAATGATATTCAAGTCTCGGAACAATGAAAGCCATTGCAACACCTTAAACTTTCGCTCCTGTAAGTACTTCATAGTTGGTTTTGAGGTATGTTTCAGATCGTTTTCTTGCTGTCTTGCTTTTCAGCTTTACTTTCGGCACTGAGCTTCTAGGATCTGTTCATATTTAGTTGAATCAATGCTTCCATCACCCAATATTTCCTGTGGCATTGGCTGCCACACAATCCCAAAGCAAAATAGATCTAACCCCATGCTTAACAGATGGCAAGGTGTTCTATTCTTCAGGTGTTTCATTTCCTTATCTCCAAATGTGGCCAAAGAGTTCAATTTTCATTTCATCAGTCCACAGCACTTTGTTCCAAAAGGTTTCTGGCTTATCAACACTTTGTATTGCTTACTTTAAAACTAGTGGTTCCCAATCCTGGTCCTGGTAACCAACACATTTGCTGGTTTTTATTCAATACCACCTTACTTAGATAATTGAAGCCTAACTTAATCTAGAAGTTGCTTCAATTGTCTATTTGCATTTTGTATCTAGTCACAAAATCCCAAATTAATTACACTGGGAACACTATTATTATTATTATTATTATTATTATTATTATTATTATTATTATTATTATTATTATTGTAATATTATGGATCATTTTTGTGAAGCAACGCTGTTATGTGGACCTGTAGGCAACTACTCCATTGTCGGTTAAACTTTTCTGCAGGTCCATTGCAGTGAACTGTGGGTTCTGCTTTGCAGATCTGACCAGTTTTTGAGCAGTTCTATCTGAGAGTTTTCAGGGTGTTCCATATCTTGCCTTGTCTTCAGCATTTCCCTTTAACTTCCATTTCTTAATGATCCTTCTGACAGTTGTAATTGCAAGCTGGATGCCTCTAAGAGACATTTTATTGCTTTCTCATGCTTTGTAAGATTGAATGATCTTTATTTTCAAGTCCTCTGACACCTACTTATACAGTAACTGTGACTTTCACTTATGACAGCCCATGGTTGTTGAAAGAAGGCACAACAATCACAACCTGAGAGGTTAGAAGGGTGAGTATTTGTTCACTTGACTTATTTTAAGGCCTAATATGTCGGTGAAGTTGTGGGGCCTATGGAAAAAATTACATTAAAAAAGTAATAATGAGTTAGCTGGAATGGTGCCCAAACCTTTGCACATGCCACATTTACATTGTAATTTTTCAATATTTTAAAATGAGCAAATAAATTATGAATTAAAATTTGTAGAGAGATGTCATGTTTAAGTTTGCACCACACAGAGGATGTATCGACTTCTTTTCACTTAGTGATTCACTGAAACATACAATCTGACCAGGGGTGCCTAAACTCCTGCAACACTACTGTATGTGTATGATGCGTCTCGCTCTAGAGTAGAACAGCAGTGTCCCACCTGGGATTTGAATTCACAGACATCCTGTAGAATTGATAAATAAGTTCTAGTTCTGAAGAAGTCATTCAAAATTACTATGGTTCAGGCTATGGTCATGGTATTAGGGATTTATTACTTTCATCCAACTAATCTATGCTGGAGGACAGTTATTGCCTTAATTGTTCTATTCTTACTTCATAAACCTAATTTGTTTATAGAATACTAAAATTGTCACCACATTGGCAATGGTTTTCCATGTGTGGTTGTTGATTTTTAGTTTATTAATAACATTGTAAAAGATGGCATTCTAGGGAAGTCCCTCATGGGTCTGCAAATTATACTTTTTCCACTGATATAACCTACAAAATAAATTCTTTTCCAAATTCTCGTGTGCATTTCATAATATAATTAGTTACAGGCAGCAATTTTAGATTAAGAAAACACATTTTTAAGCATTTTTATAGCAGTTGAAGACATTGTGCTGTATTTTGTTTTAGGTTTTGTCCTAATATTAATCAGGCTGCGCACGCTTGTGAGAGAACTTAAAAATATGAGCCAAGGAAAAAATGTCCAATGCTAGTGACTTGCATTTCAATCCAAAATCAGCAGATATTGGTTTCTGGTATGAATCATACCCTGCTGACAATCCATCTAATTCAAAATTGAAAACAGTTGTATTGTTACAGATATTGAAGTCAATGGGGAATATTCTTAAGTTATAATAAACCACTTCAACAAAACTGAAAAGAGTCGGGAAGTTCCTTCTGTTACCACTTACTGAAATACCTTTCTGGTTATCTAAAATATGCTTCCCTCCTCCCCTCTAACACACATTCCTTTGTCTCTAAACAACAATTCCCCAGCTCGCTTGTGATTTATTTTATTATTTATAAATTCTCTCTGTGGGAAGGAAGCAAATGTGATTGAGATTCATTTTTCCTCTTACATTAAAATAAAAAAACCTTCTTATGGCTTACTGTACCTTCGGAAGCAATCAAAGAAAGCACCAAGCCCTTTGATTTATCTTTCAAAACGCTGCCTTTGTTCCATCAGACCATTTACAAATTCGACTGTAATCTAGATAATCAATTATCATCATTTGTGTTCTAGAACATTTTAAGTTCTAAAAAGTTCATTTAAATATTTTCCCTATCTTGCATATTGGATTGCTATTATTTTAATAATGGAATAGCTCCATTATGTTGTTTCTTAGGTTTCATGCTGCCTTTCACACTTGGTATTCTTGGGTACTATTTATACATAATTCCTAATTACTTTCATAAATGTTGTTTTATCCTGTTTGTTGAGTACTTTAGGTCATCCATACCTTTCACGATTTTGTAGTACCTCCGTCAGATCTCTCTAAAGTCTACTGGTGAAGAAAACCATTGTTTTATCTGGGGCAAGGGTTTACAAAAGGCTTGAGGGGTCCTCATACAGTATATTGTTCAGGGCATCCCAAGAAACAAAGGCAAGCTTTTTTTCACTTTGTTTCATTTTTTGAATCTGCACTCACTCCACTCATGTGCTTTGACAGAATTCACTGACCTGGTGACCTGCTTTTAGAAGTTTATACTAATAGCCCTACATACAATATTTTAAATTTAATTTGATTTTATTTAAATTTCAGACCTCTTTTGGAAAGGATGTTCAAAACTCCCAATAACTCTTACTTCATCTCTCATCTCTTCAGCAATGTCATTTTTGCATTTTTGTGGCACGATGACTAATATCAGCTCGTTTTACCTCCTGTTATTAAAATATGCAAGTCCTGTTTAAATATTGGCTGAAATTAAGTGACAGCTTACCATTGCAGTATCTTTTCTTCACAAGAAACTGGTTCATCATCATTACAAGAAACTGGTTCATCATGTTTAATACACATTAACAGATGAAATCCAGAAACATTCATGTAATAATTGAAATCCTGTGAATTGTTTTATTCTGTTAAATGTTCAACACATGGCCCTGAAGTCCTTTGTGTTTGTTTTAATACTCTAATTTTGAGTGTATAGACCATACTTACAACAAGTTGTAGCACATACTGTAGTTCCTCACGTGATTTTGCAGAGAGGATTATGGTGGAGCTCATATTGGGAGCTGCTTCGCTAATGTATCATACTGGTTTCTACTTATCTTAAAAAAACATAATGTTCTTTGTTTTTCAAGATAAAACAATGTGAAAGCCTTTTGTTTCCTTTGGGTTCTGCTTTGAACTTTGATACCTGCCACTTGTCTGTAGGAGCTTGTAGCAGACATTCGGAGCAGGGGAATTTTTCCTTCTTCAGAACTCTTAACTGATTTTATTAAAAGAGTATGGTCTGTCCATGGAGACTTCATTAATGCAAAGGCATTCATGATATGTGAAACAACTATTTTGAAACCACAGTTACACAGTGTTGAGTTTTTTTTTGCTTTATGCTATGAATTATTACTCTTTCACAGTGAATTGTAATTCATTGAGTGATGTAATGAAGCTGACGGCACATTGCCTATTAAAACAATTAGTTACCTAGTGTACTGTATCATACACACCTGTATGTGCTCAGAACACAGCCAGTCAGAATTTAACTAGAGCTAAAATGCATAAGCATATATTGTTTGTTTTAAATTCATACTCTGTGATTTTCAGAATAAATGTTCAATGTAATGTTGTTCACATTAAGGGATTGAACAGTTTGGGTCGTGACTGCCTCTGTGAACTATTCACACAGTGTTGGTTGCACTCCTTGGATTCTGGCCTTCTTTAAGTTCAGATCACTGGAAGACCACACTTTCTCTTCTCTTGCTCCAAGACTGTGAAATGGTCTTCCAGCCCACATCAGATCTTGCAAGGCAGTCAGCACTTTAAAATCCTGTCTTCAAACTCACCTTTATACTCTAGCTTTTAAGAGCTTCTGTTTTCTGTTTAGCTTAGTCTATTATTTTGTGTATAGCTCTCTGTTGATTAGTTTTATTGTACAGTGACTTGAGATGTACTATGAAAGGTGATATACTATATACAGTTGTTCTTATTATTCATTATTCATATAAGTGCTGTATATGTGGTTATGATTCCTAACCTTTGCAGTTTCAAAGATTGCTAAGAAACTGGAACTGGGGTGTTGCACTTTTTGTTTGTTGGAAGTCAGTAGAATGAAACATCCAGTATTGATCACTTCTGTAAGCCTTTCCATGACCAGGTGATAGAAGGGGATCCAGTTGTTACTGTCTAACATTGTTGTATTAAGCAAAACCTGCAAGAGTCCCCTTCTTTTAGTAATGATGGAGGACAAGAAATGTTCTGTAAGGCCTGTTGCACATGTTGGTAGGGAATATAAATATTTCCAGAATGCTTTGTTATTTTTGTTTATAGAACTGTTACTTTCAAATTCTTTATTGTTTTTGCGTGCGAGTGTCAGTTAGTAGTTTTTAAATATAAGCAAGGTAAGGGCATATATTGGATGAGTGCATTTTCTAATTGTATTGACATTTTAAGATTGCTACACATTTCACACCCAATTTTGTGGATTAATCATTAACTTGAATTACATTTTTACTCTTCCTGACAGCACCATTCTGACCATGATTGCAAACCACAGTTCTGACATAAAAAATACAATGTTAATACTTTTCACTGAAAAACAATCGCCAGAAATAGTCAGCACATTCAGTATCGCTGTATTGTTAGTACCTTTGACAAGTTGATTTGCGCAACTAAGTATACTTGGTTGGTCAAAACTTGAACTTCAAATGGATTGTAATAACATAATAAGGTGCAATTTCCTCTCTTCTGGAGTGGAATGATACCATTCCTCTGAGGCTTCAATTGACCTCAGGAAAAAGTACCCTGACTTAACAGGAAGTGCAACACCCCCTTCCTAGATGTGCAGTATCTCTACAAAGAGGCAGTGGGTACAAGCTGTTTTTGGCTGCTATTTCAATTTCATTAGCATGTGTGTAAACGGGAGCATATCTGTTCAGAGAGCAGAATTTTCAGTATACGTGTGTAACCTTTCCATCAATGAGTCCATCCTTTGAGAGCTTATTAATTTTTTACCTGTTGGTGTTCACTATGTGTATAGAAAAAGCGGGTAAATGAGCAGTGAATATCCTTGTTTCTTTGACAACTTTTGGTGTTTTGATTTGAAAGTACACACTACCTGAACTGATATTACAGTTAAGAAGTATTGAATATTATTTTTTTTACTTCCCATAGCAAGAGAAGTAGAAAAGGTTTCTGTCTCAGTACATTTTTTGCTGGTGGAGTGGGGATAAATGTCAGATAATTATGTAAACCTGGAAATAGAACTAATATTCAAAACTTACAGTAGAAAACTTTAGGTCTAGCTGTAACATCCACTGTCTGCAAAATTAGGAGCCTTTAGTTTAGGAGTTGAAAGTCTTTGTTCTTGTTACGGCTTGTGTTTTTAATGGGGCTTACTAGTGAAAAATAATGTTACTTTGCAAAAGTTCACTTTTCCTGTTCAAACCTATACTCCTCCACCTACTTCCTGTAGTCAGGGCTGGTCTTGTAATGCAGCTGTGCGTCAGCACTGCATGTATCAGCAGAGGGGATAGAAAAAAAGGAAGATAAAATTGAGATATATGTAACACCACACCTGTTTTTATAGTTTAGTTTGGACTCTAATAAAATATTTCAGAATGGAAATCCATCATAAATTATTTGCCTTTGCAGTAAAAAATAAACGGGAGGTCATGTTTTGGAATTTAATCTTTTGTCATGTGAACATATCACAATTATTACTTCCTAGCACAGCAAGGACAATTGTATAATGCAAGTTGTTGTATAACAGTAGGTAATGGCCTATAACCAGCATTTTAAATTCCTTTTAATAATCTGAAGTAGCACCGTGCAAAGCTCAAGTTTCTTGCTGAGCTGGAAAATTAAGTAATTTGCACATGTGCCTTTCTGAAACTTCAGTATCATTCATTTATTTTAATAGGTCAAAATAATACACCAACAAATGCAAAAAGTTCTGGAATTACCTCATGTCTAGAGTATTCTTTGTTTATTAATAAGGGCATTGCATAGAAATAAGATGGTAAATTTACCAAGCTTTTGTTTTTAGAATGCTCTTCTCCAAAAAGATAATGAGAAATTGCCAAATCATTTCTACTATAAGTCTCAAGTACTTCAGTTATTTTGACTTTTCAAAATGCTTTTGAATTTAATCTTTTATAAAACAACTGGATGAGGAGCAGAGTCACAGGTAAAATATTTTAAGGCCCTATTAAGAAACTGCTGTAGGTTTGAATAATAATTAAAGGAGCATGTCATCACTGTCAACCACTTAGGCATCTTGCTTTCATCTTGCATCTGCATCTTCAAAGTGCAGCTGCCTTACCGATGAGGCTGCTTGAAGTATAATAGGAGAGTTCCATGATTATCTGCACATTTTAAATGCTGAAGAAATGATATGTACGATTTCCTATTTTCAGTTCCTATTTGTTGTTTTTAAGAAGTTATTTTTTTTATTTCTTCTCATTAACACATTTTTCAGTTTTGGAATGATTTTCAAATGTACCATATGCTCATAACTTTCTGCCTGTTTGGTTCTGGGTTTATTTTATACTGTACTTGATAATGGTGGTACCTTCTTTAGGCTATTACTACTACTTTTAATATTTTAGAATTTAATTTCAACTGTAACCACTCTCATGGATCTTGAATTTTTGGGTGTGAACTCTAGTGATGGATTTTGGGCCAGTTAGCAGAGATTTGGAATACGCCTTGGTGTAGAATCAGAAAGCAACTATTTGTCTAAGGTGCATTCAAGTCAAGAGCGTAGATGTTCTTCTGTAGCCGTCACTTATTTTAGTAGTGTGACATGCTAAACTGCATGTTTTTATTATTTTTTAAGAACTATTGTGGATGTTTTGGATGAAAGATATGTCTCGACAGACTGTTTTGAACCATCAACAATCTTTAATTTATACTTATATTTTGTACTCTATGAAACATACTGCCCATTATGCAGACAATCTATATAGAAATGTGAGGCAGATTATTTTGATACTCCAGTGAAGATGCTCTTACAATAAAGAGGCTCTTACAATCTGCTGTATATATATTCTTGTGGGTCTTCTCACAGCTTTCCCTTGCAAGAGTCCTCATTTTCTCCCCAGCCTCTCAACTTTGGTTCACCTGGTGAAGTTTCCTGTGTTCTGTTAAAGGTCACCCCTGGTAGTAAAGCAGCTCAGGCCAACTTGTGTGTCGGGGACATGATTCTGGCCATTGATGGGGAGAATACTGAGAACATGACCCACCTGGAGGCACAGAACAAGATCAAGGGCTGCCTAGATGAAATGGTCCTCTCTGTAGACCGGTAAGTGAAGGGTTGTAGGTACAGCTTTGCTAGACATTATGATCTATATAAAGCACCACTTCAGTCCAGGAACTACACTGCTGTCTGATAAGGAATGTGTTATCCCAATCAATATTTTCCTTCTTGGACTCAAGTTTTCATTCTGCTGATGCACTGTGGTTCCCTCTTTTAAAGACGGCTATACATGTACGTATAAATGCTTTAAATTGATGCAGACAGGAAAAATGCAATAACTCGAAAGTGCAAAAAATAGGTATGTTGGATGCTGAAATGGCACGCAAAGTGATTGTGAAATTGTGATGGAATAAGAAAAGGTGGAGCCTTCTTCGGGGGTGGCAGCCTTCACACCCCCGAAGAAGGCTCCACAGCCGAAACGTTGTTTCCTTTCTTCTCTTTTCGGCATGGAATAAACCTTTACTTGTTCCTTTTGCAGCCTACCCATGCTGACGCAGCGACCTACGTGCAATTGTGATGATACTTGTATTAATTTTACATCACTTTAGCACCTTTTTATCTTTTTTGATATGTAAATGCATGTGAAAAAGTAGTGGATGAAGCTGTTGGCTTTATTTTATCCATTGTGTCACCAGGAGTGAGCCCTGAACTACTAATCCATCCTCCTGATGATGGTGCTCCATTCATTGTGCACTACTGTTTGGGAAATCCCAGTTGCAGTCGACTAGTGGCATTGCCCTCACTCAGACTTGAAGAGCTCAAGCTGTAATTGGCTGAGCTGCTTTACCAGTTGCGCCATTCAGCAGTCATAGCTTTGATGTTAAATAGTCTAACACTGCATTAAAAGTTACATAAAAGTTGTTAAGCAGGGAAAGTGTGGATTGTTGGTTTTAGATTCGGAAACCTCTTTATTGAATATCTTAAATGTATACCTCCTGGAAAGATGATTTGCAAAATCCTATCTAGAACCTTCTAAAATTGTCCTTGTTTTGTTGTGAAATGTACCTCTCACCGAGATTTAAACAATACGTTAATAGCGAACCGTGGAGTATAATAGTTGCTTTTATATTCAGAAACTGACACCTATTTGTAGCAGTATTTTGCTTTTGTTATTTTGTGCAGGGTGAAGTAAATGCCACGTTTTACTTGGAAGACATATCCGGTAATAGCAGTGGGAATCTATATCTCTAGTTTGTTTGGTTGTTGGCATATATGGACACATTCCTAACATAGCATCTTGCTGAGGCCAATTCTCAATGCAGTTTTATTTCCAAAAGGATTACCCTGACTATGCAGTTGGCTGCTGCAAAATGAAAGATCAAAGTATTGAAACTGGTTATATTTTCAGCATTTACAAATGCTGCACAATTCACACCACTAATCTAGAAAATGAGTTGTTTCAAAACACTTTTGTTACGAAAAAAACAGGCATTAATTGATTTATAAAGCAATTCAGCTGTAATCTAAGGAATGCTGGGCAGATGTTTATATTAATGCTGTAAAAAAGAAGTCAGCGCTGTTTTTGATGGATACCAACATTGTAAAGTCTGTTATGATAATACGATGAAGAATAATCTGAATCCTGACATGTATGTGTTTGTGGGAATACAATTCTCAAACAGAAATGTAAATATACAGTCAAAACTCAAAACTGGTTATGGGTCAAAACTGCCCTTTGTTCAATCGGATGTAGTAAAATACTGAAATGAAATAATGACTAGCAGTTTAGAACATAGTCAATTATAATTATCGGGTACTGTAGCTTCTGTTAACTTTAAGAAGTGCTTACACTGTTTGCTTTGGCCATTGTTAAGACTATTCATAACTGACACAATGTGATGAAAGCTGACATGACCGCTACACTATTCAGGGCTGATGAAGTTCGTCCTAAGCTTCATTTTAACCAGCTGCAGCTGACGGATCATGACTGAAGTCTCCCCACAGCATGAAAACCTCGCCCAGTATTCTTGTGTAGTAGATTAGACTGTAGATTGTCAATTTACTAGTTTAAAGCAAATATAAAATGTTTAAGTTCATAGATTAGTAATAATATGCTTCTTCATGTTTACTTTAAAAAAGTATAGTTTTAATAAGTGAAACCACACTTTGGTTTGAGTGCCACAGGACTGAAACCACTGCTGTCTATTTTACATCAGTTACCTAAGCTGAAATAGTAGTAAGTCTGCCAAATGCCAAAGGGCAAGATGCAGTACCAAAAACTGATAATAAAGGCATTCATTTATAAAGATGAAGCAGATGCCTGAACTAATTTAATTGTAAGGTAAGCAAGTGCAAAAGATTACGTTTAGGGAATGTAAATGTACGATTTATTATAATTTGAGTCCCTTTTAAGTAGAAAGAGTCAATTTATCAGGCGCAGAGGCCTTTCAGATTATTCATTCTTGTCCTTCTTTAACAAATGTAATTTGTTATATTTGGTTTAACACCTATCTGCAACTTGTCCCCTGATTTAAAGATGAAGTGTTAAATGTACAGTATGTGCATAAAGTGGTTTTCTGGGGCACTTTTACCTGCAATAATAAAACCTGAACTACATTTATTGAAAAACATTTTATTGGAAGATTTTGAATAACAGAAGTTGTACCTGTAGCTGTCTTGTACAATGTTGTTGTTCATGCATCTACCATAGAATCAAATTCTCTTCTACAGCTTGAAAAAAGCATCCAAGGTATGTAACCTTTCTATGAAGACCGACTGTAAGCAGAAGAGCATTACACAATGCTATTTTTACATTCCATTCTAGTCTAATGTAGGGCCAAAATGTTTCCATACTTGGGCATGTATTAACATTATTTATTTGGCCTGAAGACAGTTAAAGTCTTTCCCACTGGGCGATTTATGGTGCAGCTTCTGATTTAACCCTTGTGAATATTAAGTGTCAGTGACTGCTCTATTTTTTTTACTTTAGTTTTGCTGTATATGTGATGTTTTTTTGTTTATTCAAGTACTATAATATGGGTAGCAGCACACTCCCTCATGAGTTTGCCTTATTGTATTCCATAAGCTCTATTTTACCGGAAATATTGTACATAATTGTAAAGTGATAAGCCAACATGGAAGCCTAAAATTATTTTCTTCTGAAAAACATGAAGGGGGAATCCGAGGACAAGTCAGGATTTAGAAGATGTTGCTATAAGCATGATTTGACAAATTGGAGCACAGGGAAACAGGTTATTAGAAGCCCACAAGTATTTTGTAAATATTTTTATAAGGAGATTAAGGACATCATGTTTTCAGACATACAATTTCTTTGCTTCTGAGGGAGCTCAATTATACTGTGATTCAACACATGATGTCATGGGTTGCTAAAACCTCTCACAAAGGGGTAATAAAGGCATGAATAGAAATAACCACATTTGTACGTTTTTTTGCAAACCCACCAATCTTATTGTTTGCCAGTGATGTGGTCATTGAAAAGGAGACGGATTGCCTCGGTATGCGTCTTTGTCACACTAATGCAAAAGCATGAGGAATGACACTTCTCAACTCAGGTGGAGTTAATCATACCTTATGTATAAATGTCTCTTAAGTACAAGTAAAATACTTGTAGACAAGTTATAAACATATCCAAATGTTAATGTTTTTCCTTCTCTCGAGGTGTAATTATTTTGGAATTTATTAATAATAATAGTTGCAAAAATAAATTTTTAAATGTTTTAATGGAATTAGTGTTATAAATCTGCTGTAATGCTGTGTACATTGAACACAAGTCAGATACAGAACAAACAACATTTCACCATCCCCCCCCCCCCCCCCCACCCCATACTGTATGTATAAAATGTGGAGAGTGAACATGAAAGTAGTTCATTGTATTTCACACTTGCCAACAAAATAATACAAATTGTGACCAATTTTCTTTGTTAGGTCAGAATCCAAAATGTGGTCTCCACTAGTGTCTGAAGAAGGAAAGACCAACCCATACAAGATGAATCTAGCGTCTGAACCACAGGTAAGTTTAGACAACAGAAGAGCAAACCTTCTCAGTTATATTCCTAAAATGCTTTGTTAATTACTTAGTTTTTTTTCCCTGTTCCTGATGCCTGTTTCTTCCTTGTATAAGGTTTTTCTACATGTTTCAAGAGATCTGTTGGCTCTATTGCAAAGATAAAAGACAGTTTTTACTCTTATTTAATTAAAACAAATTTCCACTTTTAGACATTCATTTTTATCTGAAATTATTAATGCATGAAGTGCAGTTACAGTACCACATCATTTGAAGCGCCATGTCAGTAAAGTGGTCTGATGACTAAAGAACTCTTGTTGATTTCTGTGTTCTCTATCAGTGTTGCTCGGTCTGTGAACTTAATCCAAAGGGTATTCTAGTTTATTAAATCCAAATTTCTGTATCTTAGCTTTTGCTGCATCTTTCTCATAATTCTAAACTGTAACATTGACAATAGAATACATAAAATATAGGCTATAATGAAACAGAATATTTGCTTTTTCTTCCGAATTATCCACTGAAGTTGAAGATGTATTAATAAAAAGAGGGTGTTGATATAAAGTTCTGAAGCATTTTACTTTTCTTACAACCATATAAAGAATCAGACCAATAAGAGTGCTACAATGGAATTACCAACATTTACATGTTTTAAATGTATACAGAACTCTCCCACTGAGTGCAGAGAAACAATGTTCTTATTGTACCATTATGCAAACAAAGGACTGGCTGTCACACAGCCAAATATGATGTCATTGTTTATAGTTCAACAGTCTAGATCCTAGGAAACCAACATTTATCACACACACCTCAGGATATGCTCAAGTACCCACATGCCATGAAGCAAAAGACAAAATAGCATACAGATGCTAGCAGTCAGACTTGGCATTAATTGTAAATATTACATTTTAACTACTGTTTGTCACACAAACTAATTCTTAAAATATCGGACAGCTGTATTTCTTATTTTCTTTGTCATAATGAACATCGAAGAGGAAAATTTAAATGGACCCATTGTCTTCTTCAGGTCCATTACTAGTCTTCCGTTCCATTTCATTTTTGTATAATTTATTGTTGACAAGGTTTCCATTTTTCTAAAAGTAAAAAGGGTGGCCTTCCTTGTAATCAATCTCCTGTTCTACTTACAGGGAAGGAAAGAAAGGAAGGAACATTGTAAATTCCACAATCAACTTTCACAATCACCTTTCTGTTTGTATTGTAAACGATCCTTTTGAATACTAAATAAGTGTATTTATAGTACATATCAAGAGATAACACTTGCATTTAAGGTAGATTTCAAGTGTTTAAAGTTGTTTATAAACTTCTCCCTAGGGATTTTTTCTCCAGTTTTAAATCTTATGTGCACAATAAGATAAGCCATATTTATTTCTTCTACCTGATATCCATTGTTACTTTTCTGAAAATCCAGTTAACAGCTTTTACCTTCTCTTTGCCATAGGTCTGACAATACAATAATGAAATCATCAACCTTGGGTCAAGTGTTCTGGTATACAAAGTAAATTTATAGACAAACTTGTTAAAATATTGTTTTCATCAGCCTAACAATAAATAGGCAAAGTACAGCATGATGAAATATCAATAACCATTAAGTTGTATGGCTGACCACTATCACTAGCTCCGAAGCATTAAACAAAAAAATGTTTGTTGTAAAACTTCCTACTTGGGAACAAAAGATTTCCATGAGCCGCATTAAGGTGATTTTAATAGGTTAATTACACCACTGGAAGTTGTATTAGCATGTTTTAGTATGGTGAATATAGTTACACCTATTGAAATTGACTGTTGAAGTGTATTAAGAATCTAGAGACCGTTAACACAGCAAGTGTCACCATTTACAGCTTCAGAGCAAGAAAGGACCTGGGGTGTTTACAGATCACATAATGATCAAAGGAATTGTCTGGCTTACCTTGGTTAATTAAGTTCTGATTAAGTGTCATCAACAATTCTGGTACAAAGTATAAAAGGGCAGGTAGACAAAGAGGAGAGGGAGAGAAAAAAAGAGGTGAGAGAGGAGACTTGGAGAAAGGTGAGAGAGAGAAAACTGTGTGCGCACAAAAGCCTAAAGACCAGAGTATTCGAACCTTGTTAAGAGAGCTCGCCATTCTGTTTTTAGGAAACTCCTATTTCCTTTCTATAGAATTCCTCTTTAAAATCCTCTTCTGGATATCAGGTGCATTTTTATAACAAAGAATTCCCTGTTTCCCACTCGCTTTGTAGCAATCGGGTTTTTAGGGAGATGTAACCATAGGTGATATTCTGTTAACTTTCAAAGATGGGTATATCTTTTGTTGTATGAGTATTAAATACTTAGTAGTAGTAGTAGTATAGGATTTTTCTGGTTTGTCAGGGCATAGTACTCTAGGATGCTATGTTTGTATATACAGTGCCTTGCGAAAGTATTCGGCCCCCTTGAACTTTTCAACCTTTTGCCACATTTCAGGCTTCAAACATAAAGATATAAATTTTTTATTTTATGTGAAGAATCACCAACAAGTGGGACACAATTGTGAAGTGGAACGAAATCTATTGGATTTTTGAAACTTTTTTAACTAATAAAAAAATGAAAAGTGGGGCGTGCAAAATTATTCGGCCCCCTTGCGTTAATACTTTGTAGAGCCACCTTTTGCTGCGATTACAGCTGCAAGTCGCTTGGGGTATGTTTCTATCAGTTTTGCACATCGAGAGACTGAAATTCTTGCCCATTCTTCCTTGCAAAACAGCTCGAGCTCAGTGAGGTTGGATGGAGAGCGTTTGTGAACAGCAGTTTTCAGCTCTTTCCACAGATTCTCGATTGGATTCAGGTCTGGACTTTGACTTGGCCATTCAAACACCTGGATACGTTTATTTGTGAACCATTCCTTTGTAGATTTTGCTGTATGTTTGGGATCATTGTCTTGTTGGAAGATAAATCTCCGTCCCAGTTTCAGGTCTTTTGCAGACTCCAACAGGTTTTCATCCAGAATGGTCCTGTATTTGGCTGCATCCATCTTCCCCTCAATTTTAACCATCTTCCCTGTCCCTGCTGAAGAAAAGCAGGCCCAAACCATGATGCTGCCACCACCATGTTTGACAGTGGGGATGGTGTGTTGAGGGTGATGAGCTGTGTTGCTTTTACGCCAAACATATCGTTTTGCATTGTGGCCAAAAAGTTCGATTTTGGTTTCATCTGACCAGAGCACCTTCTTCCACATGTTTGGGGTGTCTCCCAGGTGGCTTGTGGCAAACTTTAGACGAGACTTTTTATGGATATCTTTGAGAAATGGCTTTCTTCTTGCCACTCTTCCATAAAGGCCAGATTTGTGCAGTGTAAGACTGATTGTTGTCCTATGGACAGACTCTCCCACCTCAGCTGTAGTTCTCTGCAGTTCATCCAGAGTGATCATGGGCCTCTTGGCTGCATCTCTGATCAGTCTTCTCCTTGTCTGAGCTGAAAGTTTAGAGGGACGGCCAGGTCTTGGTAGATTTGCAGTGGTCTGATACTCCTTCCATTTCAAGATGATCGCTTGCACAGTGCTCCTTGGGATGTTTGAAGCTTGGGAAATCTTTTTATATCCAAATCCGGCTTTAAACTTCTCCACAACAGTATTACGGACCTGCCTGGTGTGTTCCTTGGTCTTCATGATGCTCTCTGCGCTTTCAACAGAACCTTGAGACTATCACAGAGCAGGTGCATTTATACAGAGACTTGATTACACACAGGTGGATTCTATTTATCACCATCAGTCATTTAGGACAACATTGGATCATTCAGAGATCCTCGCTGAACTTCTGGAGTGAGTTTGCTGCACTGAAAGTAAAGGGGCCGAATAATTTTGCACGCCCCACTTTTCATTTTTTTATTAGTTAAAAAAGTTTCAAAAATCCAATAGATTTCGTTCCACTTCACAATTGTGTCCCACTTGTTGGTGATTCTTCACATAAAATAAAAAATTTATATCTTTATGTTTGAAGCCTGAAATGTGGCAAAAGGTTGAAAAGTTCAAGGGGGCTGAATACTTTCGCAAGGCACTCTAGGACCTGTATGTTGTGTGTCGTCATTATTAATAAATGTTCAGGTGGGTAGCTGCGTCAGCATGCGTAGGCTGCAAAAGAACAAGCAATAGGTTTATTCCATGCTGAAAAGAGAAGAAAGAAAATGCAACGTTTCGGCCGTGGAGCCTTGTGCCTGACCTATTACTCTTCTCACCAAAGCTGTGCCAGAGAACTTGAACTTGGGTGTCTCTAATTTTACCAACCACTCAGGTATATTCTTGGCAAAAATCTTTACAATATGAGGGTTATGATTATTCATTAACCAACTAATTTCTGATATTCTCTTTTTTTTTAGCCCCTATTTATAGCAGCATACTTTCTGGTGTTTTATCAAAGCTAATTAAAACTCCCTGTTTTCTTTTTTTATCATTACTGAATTGTGATGGAATGCTTAGAATGTGGATTAATTAAAACTTTTTTCAGTTTTTGTGCTTGTTTCATGTAGAAGTTGCATTTCAAACCTGGGAGAAATAAAAAAAGAAATCCAAACCATAATTACATCTGCAGAATGTTCTAGTTACTATAACCTCATGGAGGAAACTATTAATGTCCTGTCTAAAAAAAACTTTTATAATTCCCATGCTGTAAAGATTTTTAGCAATCACACTGTTTTTCTCACTGTTTTTTTATGAATACTGGAATTTTGTCTGCATAATATTTTATCACTTTAAATGAAGAAAAACAAAACGCCTAAAGATCCAACACTCATTCTCACATGGTATTAATTTATAATTTTTTTTACCTAATTAAGATATTAGGAATGTTCGTTTATTAGCTTATGAGTACAATGGGCACAAGCCCAACCCCTCAGACATGACTGAATTCATGACTCAGAAACCATAACCATGTCTCCCTCTGTATCCTGAGTGAGGGTACACCAGTTTGCAGTACTGTAGCTCTAACTCGGAAAGACCTCCATCCCAGATGCACCCTTCCAGGCAGAAACACAACAGCGTAACCGCTTTTTGTTGAAGTGTAGATAAATTAAAAATGAACTGTTCCAATGGGTAGAATGCTTGACTGTAATGAGAGCCTAGATTTGTCCAGTTCTTTTTTTCTTTTTTATATTCGTCCTCCTTCCTTGATCCACTGCCTTCCAGCTGCTCTCTTCTGCTAAAAGTTAATTTGTTTATTTATGGTTACAGTAAGCCATTTGTGTGACCAAGGGTCTTTTTTAAACTGCTAAATGAAAGGCTGTCAAATTCATACTTCACTGTAGTTCTTAAAAGAATGAGGACTCTGTGTTTCTGTGCAGTACTCCATAACGGACTTTAAAAATGGGGAGCACGGGAATTATGTGTTCTAAAATTAATCCTTAGATGTTCAGATGTTTCCTCCTTTTTTGCTCATGAAAAATTATCTGAGCATAGCTTAGCATTTATATTCATTTATTGAGGGCCAAATTATAGCTGTATATTTTTTTTTTCCCCACATCGCCATACCCATATACTGTAATTGGTTTCAATGAGTTACTAACATTAAATGACAGGTTAATAAATGATTTTTTTTATAATCCCTAAGATATGAGATCATTTAGCAACATATGTGGAGGAATAGGCACCATATTTAAAAAACTAGTTTATTCATAGCTAGTTTCTCCCTGAGAAGACGGTGACCCTGACTGTTGGGGTTATTCCATCTGGCGTGCATATAAAGAGATTGAGAGTTTTCTGATGTAATAGTTCCCCCCCATTTCTTTCTAATTTTCGGTTTTTGGTTATCATTAGTAATTTCATATTATTGCAACAGTCTCTGTCTGTCCTAATTTTATGATTTAATAACAACTAACTCTTTGTTAAAATAACATTTTGTTTCTGTTGAGCATTGATTTTAACATGGTAAATTTGATAACGAAATGACTGTTATATTTTCCTGATATGCTGTAAATGGGTTAAAAAGCAAACCACTACATTTAGTGTTTTGAGACCACAAAAAAAAAAAGTTACAAGATTTATTTACAAGTTATCTGAAGTGGACGAATTCAGAAAATTCTGATTCTTGAAGCACTGCTCAGGATTCAGCTCACTCAAAGCTCATCTCCAGCAACACTGCTTCCTGCTGGGCTGTTGGCTTTGTGCTGTGCCGCTCAACTCCATCAGCACCCTGATACCTCTTAGAAGGTCCACTGAAATAAACATGTTTATTACACACAAGAGAGAGAAAGTACCACATCCCCCCCCCAAAAAGAAGTTTTGACATCCTCTGAAATGCAGTTTACTTGAGTAAACTCTGATTACGTTGCAGAAGATCGCACAGGTTGTACTACATTTATTTGGTCAATGTGTGATATTGGTTTCTACAAGGTGCTACTACTGTATGTTAAAATAAACACCGTCTTGGCACTGAGGCAATGTCTAAACCACACGACACCAAGCATAAAAAAGAGCAGGCACAACCAAAAATATCTAATTGCTGGAACATTATCCAGTCCCTGATGAAGATGTAAGTGGAGATAGCTGAAACTGATACCACGGACATATCAGTGTTGCAGGTCAACGGGACAATTCCAGTGCACTAATTGTATTGTGGCTGGAGCCTATGCAGTCAAGACTATCACTATTTTTTCCTCACCTGTACACTTTTAGTTTAAACAAAACAGTGCTGCCAAATGCCTTGCAGTCTTACATTTAGAACTGTTAAGGTTGTCCTCCGTGTTTTCTCAATCTGTGCACGCTGTTTAAATTTCCGAATTTCCTTGCTGGCCCTTTGAAGGAGGCTTTTCATTTTGTAGGCCGGTTTATGTACCACATTACTAAAAAATAATGTCTTATGTTTATTAAAGGCCTTCCTTTAGTAGACTGCAGAGGATCAGTGGAGCACTGTTCTATTTAAACACCGGCAAGCGTGAAGTATTACATTATGTAATACTTTAGCAGCCTTTTTTTTTGCATGCTATCTGGCTGTCGCCGTCACGCGTGCATGTAATCACAACTCATTATTCCCCCCTCCCCTCTGCATGCAGGAGGTGAAGCACATAGGGAGCGCTCACAACCGGAGTGCTTTGCCATTTGCTGCTTCCAGCACTAGCCCAAAAGTGGTCACCAATCAGTACAACAACCCGGCAGGCCTGTATTCATCAGAAAATATTAAGAACTTCAACAGCACTGTGGAGGCTAAAAGCAGCTCCAATGCACCAGAGCCAAGCAAAACGTAAGTGGGACAAGTTCTGCTTTCAGAAATATGAAAAGCCATTTGGGTATTAATTGTTGGAATTCTCTTTCAGGAATTGCCTTCCCTTTCTAAAGCCACCTGTTTCACATGCACGGGTTGAGTCAAAAGTCTTGTATCCGAATTAAACTCAAATCAGTTTATGATTTAGCTAACTGGGTTAATGTAGAAATGGTCTCCGTTCAAAGAGAACCAGTTCTGTTATTTAGAGAAAGTTTTATTTCTTGTTGTTTTAAATTTGATGTCTTATTTAATCTTATAGAGATGATGGAGATTTGGGTAGGCTTTAACAAGGTTCAACTGATTTGCCTTAATTTTGAGAATCATAAAGTTGTAAAAGGTGTTCTCCAGGACTTTACAAGATTATAGTAAACATAATTTATCTTCTTTTTAGAGCAAATATATGTATCTTGTTTCCTTTGAATAAATGTCAAGAAATTGTGCACCAGAGAGAATTACTCTGAACACTCTCCAGTCATTCCAGTTTAATTTGTAAAATGCAGGACTTGGTCATCATTGAGTCTGTGATGAATGTTTTAAATGAAGCAAGACTTTTGAAAACTCTGTGTTCTGTAACCATGTATTGTGAACTATTTTCAACCAGCTGACCTCCGCGTTAACTGCGCTGTTTCTTTGTCCATCAGAGACCCACCCAGTTTCAACGGGCTTTCAGTATGACCACCCAGTCTGTAAAGCCATCCTCTGGTCACAGCAGGTGCTCTAACTTTCCATCTCATTGCTCTCCTTAAACACCTTTTCCATTAAAATCTGTTCAAGTGAAGAGTGACAGTGGCTGTACAAAAACCTTTACAGCAGTAGAGTCGTTTTTCCTTAATGTACCTTAAATTTAGTCTATATGAAACAACACTACCAGTGAAAGAATAAAAGGACATTCTTTACATATGCTAATTTGTATTTAAGTGATAGATCTAATTGAAAGTCTTTATTCATTCCAAATATTAATGAATCATGCATTGCATGGTTAAGCTTAGATATACATTTAACTTCCCAGTAATCTGCATGTGTGGATTTGTCACCGTAAACGCATGTCATTTGTATATCACTCACATTCATGGTGAAATAGACTGTGATGCTCTTGTGTTTCCAACATTAATTTTTCATTTCCTCCTACCACTTTTTCATCTTGCTGCCTGCTTTTCCTTTAACCCAACTGGGACCTTCAGCCCACTCTCTCCCTCAGGGGGCTTCCAAGCTCCCTTTGCTTCAGTGTATAACCCAAAAAAGCGTGGCAGCTCTCCTGCCCCCCCTCTGCGGCGCCACAGCACCTCGTCCATCCCCAGTCAGGTGCGTGTGGGCCCCCGGGAGCTGAAGACTGCTGCCCAGTGCTGCCCAAACAGCCCCGTGGAGGTGGATGTGCCGGGCATCAAAGTCCTGCACGTGCAGTTTAACTCCCCTTTACAGCTCTATTCACAGGCTAACATACTGGACTCATTACAGGGGCAGATCTCTACAATCAGCCCTGAGCTCGTCAGGTAACGCCATGCTCTCTGTGTGTGCGTTCGTACGTTTGCTAATTTTGTCCTTGTTGGCGCCCGAATACGAGAGCATTTGAAACGGTAAATGGTTTCTAATGAGCTGGCACACTTCATTTCCACAGAAATTCTCTCACCATCACATCTGGTGCACATGCGTGTGTCTGTTCTCCCAAATTATTAAATGAAATATGCATCGCATCACGAAAATCAGGATTGGAAAACACAAAGTGGAAATAAACTGATTTAATTACATAACTAATCCAAAAAACCTGGATTAAGTCTTTTTGTCTCGACTTTTTTTACAGGGTTTTCGTGCTCAGAGTATGACGAGCATGTTTTACTTATGCTCTAGTGTAGAATGTTTAACAAATTTATACTCACTTTGGTTGTTGTTTGTGATCTGATGTTCCCCTACTGTCTCAACTTGATTTTTAATTCTGCAAAAATTGACTGTTGTGAATTTAAGTTTGGTTAATTTAATTTTAAGAGTACCATTTCAGATTAAATTGTTATTTATGTTAAGATTTTCATTTAAGAACTTGTTTTTTTCCCTTTTGCTGTTTTTTATCTGGTGTATTATTTTCTAAACATTAGATGAATCATCTGCATTTCTGCATCAGTTTTTGACAAGGGAAAAATTAAACAGAAATTGCTTTATGTTGGACTTTATGAACTATTCCCTCATTTTTATGCCTTTAACATTGAAGCTTTCCCCTTTTATCTAGATAAATTAAAGGCTTCTGCAGATCTTCTCATCCTGAAAAAGAATTAGCATTCCTGCTCTCACCCTTAGAACTATACTAAATCTGTAAATTATCCCCTTTAAGCCTATAGTATCCAGATAAACATGATATATTAAAAATATTTTGAAGGTTTTGAGTTGGAGATTATATTTTTACCCCCTGGAGTAATGACATTTCCCTGAATAAATAACCTTATTCTTTTCACAGAAAATGTAGAAATTAGTGAGGAAGCCACATCACAAATATTAGAGCACTTTCTGTAGAAGGTCTGCAAAGAAATCCCAAGTCTTTTCTTTGTAAAATATATATACTGTTTCAACTAGTATGTCGTCTTGGAAAACATTATGTTTGCATCAGACACTTCTGTTTATGAATAAATTGCTACAGCACATTTACTTTACCATTTTACAATTTTATATTTCTTTCTAAGCAAATGAAGATGTGCTTTTGTGTGAGATGTCCTGAAACAGATTTTGTAATATTTTAAGCATTGATAATACAACTTCCTTTTCAGTTATTGAATGTGATTGATGTACTGTATGTGGTTGAAATCTCAGTTGTACCAAAACCATTTATAATTGGGTGATCTGTGTATCCTTGTGTCTAAAAATTGTACAGAATCCAATTATTCTGGTACATTTTGAGTTTTGAGGACTAGATTTATTACATGTGGCTTTCTGTCTGCTTTGTCACTTTTATTTAGGTTGCTTTGTCTATTTTTTAACTATAATGTTTTTTTACATTGTAGCCCAGACACCTTTAAGCCAACTGCTATTAAGCCAGCGATAAACACAGACTCGGAAGTTTACAAAATGCTGCAGGAAAATCAAGAATCAGATGAGCCCCCACGACAGTCCACTTCTTTCAGAGTTCTGCAGGAGATCCTCGAGTCTGATGAAAAAGGTACCAGCCTCAATGTGAATCACTATCTAACTCTTTTACCATTAACAATTAATAGAAACAGAATCAAGCATGCACAAACTAATGTAAAGATATCTTAAAAGTGTCTTGCTACAAATATCCAATATTATTTGCACAGATTTTACTTGCAGCTTTAAAAACATGGTTGAAAAACTTGGGTATACTGTATACTATTACATCATTGAAGGTTGACTCAATGAAGTTATGACAGGGATCACAGAGGAGTGGTAGCACCTCCCTGCAGAGCAGGATCCATTTAATATGAGAATGTGGCCTTAATTGAAGAATTCTCACAGGGAATTAGCCCCATTGTGTAACCACTTGGGAGATATGTAATGGAGTACTCAGAGAAGAGAGAACCAGTCTACTCTAAGCTTACTTAGAAAAGCTAATGAACTTCAAGTTAGGGTTGCAGTAGGCTAACAACCCATATCGCATCTTGGAGAGATGTCCACAGAGACTATAAGTACCATAATCAATGGTTTGCCCAGGCACGCTTTTCACTCCTCTGTCCAGATTCTGGGATGCTATCAATAGTGCTCTTTACCATGGGTTTTTCTCTCTGTGATGCTCCCAGGACTGGTAGCCAGCCATGACCCTTACTTGATCTGGGTAAATTCTCACTTCATTTCTAATTTCTCTGGAAATTCCACAGTGCTGCCTGAGTATCCTGCTCTTTGGCAGTATGCTTTCGCCCCCTTGTGGTCTCTAGCAAAACCTGATTGAGCTACTATAACTTTCTCCACTACATTAATGGCTGCATCAATGCTTAAGATACACATTACTTTGTCTTGTTTTAATATCCTTTGTTACGTTTGCAAATATTTGCATGTGTGCACTGTAGAACCACACTGCAGACATCACTGACCTTCATTTCCAGCGTTGCCAAACAAGTTCTTCTTGGTTCTTAGACAAGCCTTGTAGACATAGTCTCAATAAAGAAAGGAATGATTGAAGCTGTGATTAAAAATTAAAACATATCTAGAAATAGGCTGATATATAGTATACAGTAAATATCTGAGGAAATGAAAAATAAATCTTTTGACGACATTTCTGAAATTTGTTGCCCAGAATTAAACAGCTCTCAATACATAATCTTTCCTATTTAATACTTTGATATTTTGGTACATGAGTTAGTAGAAGAAAATAAAAAAAGTAAACAACATGCAGATTCTCACTTTTAGATTAAAAACACAACATACTGTACATTTTGTCTTATGGCATAAAAGACTGCACATCGTAAATGGAGGGCTTCATGAAAATTTTAGTATGAAAGACTTCAAACCGTTACGCTTAGGCATTCATGAAAAGCAGCACCTTACCTTCTTAGCTAACAGTTTTCTCTAATTTCAGGAGAAAAGCCATCTGGGTTTAGAAGTGTAAAACCTCCCACAGCTAAAATTGGATCCTCTGTTGGGAGCACAGAAAAGCTGCCAATCTGTGACCTGTGTGAATCGGGCATTGTGTAAGTATTTGAATGTAGTATAAAAAAAAATGTATTCTGGATGTTATGATATAAAATATTTCTACTTGATACCTTCTGCTCTATTTTAAGTTTATTTTTTTATGTACCAGTACTAATGTTGTCATTGTAGTAGCAGTCTGTGGGTCGAAGGATGAATACTAGAGCTGGAACAGGTAAATTGGTCAGCAGTAGGTGAGCATAGCAAACAGGCAAAGCACAGTCTAGAATCGCAGTGGGGTCACTACTACAATTCAGAGCTGGAGATACTCAAAGGTACAAGGGAATATCTGAAAGCCAAGGTCCAACTAAGCAATCCAGGTATTTAGATAGCCAGAGCTGAGACAAAGCATGGTTGAGTCCAGATCAAAACGTAGACAAGCTAAGGAACACAGCAGTGGCTCAGAGTGCAACTCTCCAACAATGCCCTGAGCACTGCTTGGTCAGACCTTAAATTGCTCACTTCACCAGGAGGCAGGGGATAATGTGATCACTCACAGGTGAAGTTAACTTCCTGTCTTATTCAGTTTCACTGGCAACAGGTCTGATTGACAGAGGAAAGGGGCTTCCCTGGAACTAACCTTCTTAGCAGTGCTCCTGCGGGGATAGGCATAACAAAATTCTGTTGGTTTCATCTTTTGATAAAATCATTTACTAGTTATTGGAAGACAGTACATTCCAATAGTACATATAATTGCATTTAATTGCAAAGAACAATCTTAACTTGTTTAACATATTGAAGATATAATATGTGGAACCCAGAGATTTTCTCTGCTTTGAAGTCTGCCAAAATCTGTTGTTCTGCTTTGGTGTGATACCCAAAGAAGCCTTTGTGATCATCTCCATAATTAAATCATCGGACACGTTTCAGTGCCTGGCCTGCACTAAGATAAATGTCAAACCTACTGTACCAGGAGACCAGCCCCTCTTAATGTATTTGAAAGCTCTTCCCTGTCTATGGCAATTTCATCAATGTAACAGTCTTGCCCTGCTCTATGAAACATTCAGTAACTGGTAGGCAAACATCTCACCAAGCCTAGTCCATGTCTTGATATTCCTAAAGCCTCTCTTGTTAGACTCAGATTCAAACTAATGCCTTGGGGACCAGAAACCCACATGACTCAGCTTGTCAAAAGGCTGTGGGGGCTGTTTTAGCTGTTAAAAGGCCTGGATAGGGATGTCGCAAATAATCTCCTCTTACACTGCGAGAACTGCTGTAGATTATAAAAACATCACTTTTTTAATAATCCTGACCTTTCAATGTATAAATCTCATTGCCTTACTCTTTTCTCTCCTACAAGGGGTGTGATTGTAAAGCTGAGAGACAAATTCCGACACCCTGAATGTTACACTTGCACTGACTGTGGAGTGAACCTGAAGCAGAAGGGCCACTTTTTCGTGGAAGACAAGATCTACTGTGAAAAGCACGCCAGGGAGAGGGTGACTCCACCTGAGGGCTATGATGTCGTCGCTGTCTTTCCAAAATAGACTGGGCCGGCAGTGATGTTTGAACCACATCCAAGTGCCATGCTTTGAAAGACCAGCATTTATGCTCTTTTATCAGTAACAGAATCAAAATGCAACTTGTTTCCTTTCCTGAAGTGAGAATTTGGCCAGCCCTTCTAAGCATATGGTGTGATTTGCAGGCACACTGCTCACGCTTGCAAGCTTCAACGCCGCTCTTGAAAAGCTGGATTCAGTGATTGTATCTGTTTTTGTGCCAGCAGGCCACTTCATTTATGTGCATTAGAATAAAAAATCTTTTCATGAGATGTTTCTTGGGTTTCTTTTGTTTTTGGTTCATGGATCTTTATTTGCAGTATTTTTTTCCCTCAGTAAACAGTTGGTTGATATTGTTTAATGAACAACAAATGACATAGAAATGAGAGAAAACATATTTTGAGAGAATGTAGTAATTTTGACTTTGAGATTATCTTGATGAGCAGCTAGGGGTTTGTTAATTGAAGAACCTCAACAACTGTCATCTTGTAGGAGTCCAGGTGAATAAATTTCCCTCAAAAGTCATCAGTATTCATCATGTAAACCCAAACATCTTTGGCTGGAGACAACTTTGTTTCAGGATTTTGAATATTGCAATCTGAAACTGCAGGCTTCAAGAGATAATAGATCACTTTTAATATGTTTGCATAACGGCTTTCTTTAGCTGATATTGACTTTTGTTAAGCAGAAGTCTGTTTTGTTCTCACTGTCTATTCTTTATAAAAGTATTGGAAATAGAACTCTTTCTAGCACCAAAAAACTAAACTGAGCTAAATTAAGCTCTTCAGTTTATGAGAACTAAAATATAGTAGTACGGGCATGTCTGTTTTTTTTCTTGATGGAGATGGGGATATACAGTAAATGTGTTCTTTTGCTGGATAATGTCTGTAAACATGCTTCTCTAAATTTTGTGTTTTTGCATTATATTGCATTATAATATTTAGGTGATGACTTTATAAGCTTTGTCGTGAATAGTATCAATTTGGCATTTTTTTTCTTTCATTCCCATAAAATATTTCAAGTGTGCATTATTTAAAAAAAACTACAGGGAGCAGTGTGAGTCATCTTATTTTTTATATTCAAATTTGGAAAAGATCTAGTCTAAATTACTTTGGGCAGTCATAACAGGAGGACGTTAGGTTGATATTGGTAGAAAAACATAATTCCTTCTATTTTATCGGAATGCGAGCAAGTAACCATGATACAATTTCCAGAGTAATTGTGCCTACATAAGACTTGGGTGTCAGTGATAGTTGGTTTTATGTGAAAGAGGTACTGTATGTGACAGGCATTTGACTATATTAATAAAACCCTTTAATTATATCAATATATGAGGATTTTTAGCCGTCCTCTGCTGTATTATAACCAATTTTATGCTTTCCACATACTCTTTCTAGGTAGCTTATTGAGCTCTTTGAACTTGGCTTTTATTAAGTCTTTTAATGTAATCTTTAAAGTTTTCTCAAATGATCTAGTGATGAAGGATGTGAATTATACCACTGCTGGCAAAAGCAAAGCACTTGTGCTGCACAACCTTTCTGTAAAGGTTAATTTAGTCAGCTAAGTTTCTTAGCTCTAGAATAGTGGAATGCTTGGACATTGCATTGCTACCTACAAGCTGTGCCCTGTTTAACATGCAAATATGTTAAATTGTATTATTTCTTTGGCATCTGTTTCATCACGGCGAGAATCCAAGACAGTTTTGGACTAAAACCCTAGCTGAAATAATGTTTGTACCCTGTAGCATCCCTGGTTGTGACATTTGTGTTTTGTATATTCATTTGACCTTTTCAATCTTTCTCCCTTATCTCCGCCAATGAAAATGTGGGATTTTGCAGTTAAGTGTACTAATACTGTCTAAAGCAAAATATAACACTGAAATTACATCAGAAAATACATACAAATGACAGAAAGACATGCCCAAATAAATATTTCTAATTTCACATGCTTATTTATGTAGAAACATTAATTAAATATTCCATATTCATTTCTGCTTTCTGCATTTTTTTCTTATTGAACACCAAAAGGGACCTGCCCTTTGTACTTAATGGTTTTCCAGATCTAGAACTCACTTTTCCAAGTGTTCATACTGTAAATTATCACTTTATTTTGTCTGAGATCATTTCTCAGTGCAAAAGCTTGGAAATACTACAGCTAAAATTATGGTTAATTGATATTTTAGATGTTTTAATGAATTTAGAAAGTGGTGGGGTTTAAAAACCTTCTGTTCTATAGCCTCAATTTGATATACAGAAAATGTTTAATTAGAAATCTATTCTTAACGAAGGTGCTATTGAAGTCCTTGTTTAGCTACGATTATAATGTGATACAAATGCTATCTGGGCCCTCTTTATTTACTGTGAGCTTCGTTAAATCCATTGCCGTCACTATTTGCAAGCTAGACAGACCCTTTTCATGATTTGCTGAACGTGGTGAGATCAATATATTCTTAACTTGAATGGAGGACAGATTGCTCCCAACTTTTTTTTTTAAATTTATGCTTAACAAAAAAACAAAAATTACCATACAAACAAAAGTACATATAACAATTCAAAACAAAAATATCGTCAGGGGTAGATTGCTCCTAACTTGACAGGACATGACAGCTTCCATTGCCATTACACTTTAAAAGAGTCTAAGTCATTCTGGGGATTAACTATGGTTATTTTTTCTGTGTGGCTAATGATATGGTAATTTGATGGATTATAGAATGAGACTCTTATTGGAAGACACCTAAATATTTTCAAGCTTTGCTGATTTTATTTTGTGATTGCGGTTTCAAGGATTTGAAAATTCTTTCCTTTTCACCACTCCTTGCACACTTACAGTACCTTACATCCTGTCTGAACTTGTTAAAAAAGTAGAATGGAATGCAAATGGACAACTTTAGCTTGAGGGTTTTTTTTTGTGTGATATTGCCTACCCCTATACTGTATATTATCACACACAAACAACATCTATTATTTGGCTGTAGCCAAGAAATGACATAGTCACTATTTCATTCCTTTATTGATTCATTTGTCTCAATGAAAATCTGTACTGTTAGATACTCTTAGGATTTAACACAGACATTTAAGAGCCATTCATTTTATTGCTGTTATTATAGCACATGGAAAGGCTAATGGAGTTACAGCGTCTCCTTGTGATTTACATTTCCTGTGTAGTAGGCAACATTCTTCCTGCCATTTACTGTACAGTCTGTCTATGAGAGGCAGTTAAAGCATTAAGTATGTGTAAAATTATAGATATATCTTTAGGCATAGAGTTGTTGTCTGCAAGTACATGGTCTATCGCTGCAGTATATTTTTAAAATAAATGCCAAAATATTTTTAATTTTATGTTATGTTTTCACTTCCACATGATTACAGACAAAGTCTCTTTTCATTAAAATGTTAAATTATATACAGGCATCTCTAAATAAGTTGCTGATCTTATCTTTAATAAAAAAAAAGAAAATTAGAAGGTTTATAATATGTCATGCAAACTGAGATTAAAAATGGTTTTGTAATTGCTGGATGACTATCAGCCTTCTGAATGAACCAAAAGGAAAAGAAAATGAATTGACTCACCCAATTACTGTCTTCTGCAGTTGTATTCTGTCTAGCAATACAGATGTCTACTTTTTATTTTTATTGCTGGTTATAAATAATGAATGGAATACAAACACAAGAGCATTCTCCATTAAATAAAATAGCTGGGTAAATTAATTGTGTCTGGGGTGCCATCTTTTTTTTTCTTTAAGAATTAACACATTGTAAAAGCAGTCACCATAAAACTATGAAAGATGTGTTCCTGTTTTGCTTGCCCACCTCTTCATTTTGTCAATATATTTAAGATATACACAACTGTAATTATTTGTTATTGTTGATCTCATTCAACATTCATCAATACACAGGAGATTTGCCCTTTTAATTAACAGCATTCACTAGTCAAATTCTTTATTCAAGAGAAAGCTGCTAAACCCATATAAACTAAAGCATGGACCAAATCAAAACTTTGATCCACTAGCTAGTCACAAACTGGAAACCCGATCTCTGGTGTCAACATACCAATACATTTTTTTAATAAGAGGTCACTTACCTTTGACCCTAAGGGAGTCTGCCACTAGACAGTCTTGATACAAAACCTACTTACTGTACATTTTGCAAGAGGGATTAAGTTTTAAATTGTTTTTTTTTTCTTTTGGCTTTGCTGAACCTTTTCTGTTTTGAAAAAGTCTGCAGTAATGTTCTCTTACTCACCTAAGTTACCCAAGGGACATCTTCAGCATTAGCAGTGAAATACGAACCAACTCAAACGAAATCTTAGGAGAGGTGCATTTGAGATAATAAGTATAACCGACTGTTCGTTTCACAAGACTATTCCTGTAGGTGTGTGGATCAGTCTTCCCCAGCCATGTTGTTAAAGCTGACACCCTGGCTTCCTTCAAGAAATGACTGCACAACACTACCGATCAATCACATACTAGCAAGCAAATGAGCTACACGAGTCAACTGATGTCCTCTTGTTTGTTTTATGTTTTATGTACTCATGTGTATCTGCATGGCCAAAAGAGCAGCATAGTTCTGTCCCAGTCTGTCGTCTTATAAAAAATGTAAATTCCTTCATTTTTCTGGAATTTTCCACTTAACCCCCAACCACACTCTAATTGAATTCTTCTAGCAAAGTGATGTGATATCTTCCAGTTAGATCAGTGTTTTATCTTTTATGTGCTGTTATTTTCTCTTGCTGTGTGAGTGCATGTTCAGGGTTTTTATGTTTTTGTATAGAGCCAATCTGTGGTTTTGGGAGCTATGTAAATATTTGGTTGCTCCCTTTCATGGTTGTTAAGGAGAAGCTTAAATTACAGGCTTCTGTTTTTGAGAACACAAAAATAACAAAAAATATTTCCATGTTGTGTGATGATTATAGTCACTGTAAAAACAATAAAATATGTGCAAAATTTGCCTAGGTTTATACAGATTGATTGTCCAAAAAGTACAATGGAGCAAACATGCTGTCCATAGACGAGCAAGTGAAGGGCTAACAGTCCTAGCCTAGGGCAGCGTTATACACCCTGACAGCCACCGGGAGGAAAGACCTGCGGAAACGTTCCCTTGAACACCGTAGCTGGAGCAGTCTGTTGCTAAAGTGCTCCGCTGCCCAGTAACAGTCCCATGAAGCGGATGAGAGGTGTTGTTCATGATAGCTGTGAGCTTGGTCAGCATTCTCCTCTCAGCCACCACCTCCATGGGGTCAAGGCTCATCCCCAACACAGAGCCAGCCTTCTTGATAAGTTTATTTGCATCTTTTGTCATGATGCTGCTGCCCCAGCACACAACAGCGTAGAAGATGGCCGCCCCCACCACTGATTCATAAACAAATGTGTAGCAGTGTTCCACACACACCAAAGGACCTGAGCCTCCTAAGAAAATAGAGTTGGCTCTGACCTTTCTTGTACAGGGCGTCAGTGTTACCAGATCACTCCAGCTTATCATCCAGGTGTACCCCTAAGTACTTGTAGGAATGTACACCCTCTATGTCCTCACCCTGGATGGAAACAGGGTTCAGCGGAGACTATAACCTATTAGTAAGCCTCTACAATGAGAATAATAGAGATATTAAGTGAATTAAATTGTAGAAGTCTGTTTTTCTGGTCGACAAAACGTTCAAAAAGACATACACCTGAGATCTGGTGTAGTCATTCACCACAACCTAAAGCAAAAACCCATCAGACATCTTTTTGAGACTTTTTAGGGTAATGAGACGGTGTGGTATAGCAGCATCCAGACATGCCTGGGATGCTTCATAAAACCTCCAAGGGTACAGGCTGATGTAGACCCACCCAGCTTGTCTAGAGAAACAGAGAAACATGATGAATGATTTTTCAGTCACACAAAGGTATTTTAAAAAATCTAATAATATTTCAGATAACAAAAGAAAGAATAAAGGGCATGACCATAATATAGGTTTATTGGATTACATTAATATGATAGGAGAGAGAATGTATTTTATGTGTATTTCTACCTTCACCTGCTCAATTACAACAGCCATTGTTATATTTTCTGTTGGTTTGCAATTTTATTTTTTACAGTATATTGTATTTGCTCCCACTTCTCAGGTGATACTCATTATCTCCAGTTACAGTATGTATCATATTTTAGCTATGTATAAGCAATAGTTTTGTTTCCTTTATATTTCAAAATACATATGCAGGATTAAATATTGGGGGGTGTTTGTACTGTACATGATGCAAAAGTCAAAACCTGAACAAAATTAATAAAATACTTATAAATATCCATGGTTATTATATTAGATAAGCAAAAAGCATAAATTAAAAGAAACTACTGGCGAAAAGATGAAGATGGGCTATTGTTGTTCTTCATATTATGCCTCTTGCCTTGATAATGTTCTTATCTGTTCCAATACTACTGAGAATTGCTGGAGCTGATAACTACAGTGTATAGTCATGTAGGGTGATGGTACAATAGTCTGGGTCTTCTTCGCAGGGATTTGATCAGAGACTCTCTGGAGCCTCATGGACCAGAATTAATTATCTGGAAGAAACAAAATGACTGTTTTTCATATATCATGTGTAACTCATTTGTTATTTAAATTAAACTTGTTTAGCTTTTTCTCAAGTGGTGCCCATGTCCCCATCCTTGCAACAGATCTTCCTCTTCCTCAAAGAAATTTGTCTGACATGTTGTATGATATCCTAGTCCAAATTTGGTTGTATTGCAAGGGAATACATAATGTACATCCTGACAATCCTAGTATCCATTCCATAAAGCCAGAACTGAATGAACGGTTTGATGCATTAATGCAGAACTTTACGTTTATGGGGTTCGATTTAGTAACTAGAAGACCTCAGAGATACTGAAAGTCAATTGAATATGTACTTAGGAATGAATTCAGGCGGCACTTTCACACACACATAGATGTGATTTGTTTTGAAGCAAACTGCCTAAACTTGTCAGTTCTTTGGGATCATTTATCGTAAAATCTGTAAGCTTCTAACAATCAACCAAGAAGCTGCATAATTTCTTTTTCTCACTTAAAGCTGTCTTTGTACTCTTAACTGTTAAAACTGTGTCATCCTCATACTTTAGTCTGTCGCGTCTTTACTGAGTGAGAGTGCCTGTCTGTGGATTTTACTCAGACCTGGATCTGCAGAGGTGTATGAGTGTGGCAGGGGGTGTGGTGAAGGCTGTTCTCAGATGTCTACTGAGAGAGGCTGTCTCATTTTCTCTGTGACTCATTCTAACATACAGTAGAATAGATTATATCAGGTAGCAGTTTGAATATTTTATCATTCACTTTCAGAACCTACTGTGAAGAGCCAGTTATTATCACAGGTGTACACAACTAAAGGATGCAAGTAATCCAGGCTTCTGGCTCTGCTGCTTGGTGTCATAAACCACAGGGTTAAGATTTGCTTTATCTGTGACAACTACTTTTAAAACGCTGATTTAAAGTCCTTCCTTTTTGCGTTATGATTTTGCTTTCCTTTCCTTGGAAGACAGAATGTGAAGATTTTTTTTCCATCATCTTTCGATGAAAATGTATTTGCTTTTTCAAATAAGTACTTGGAATATTTTCAAGAAGTATAGCCACGATTACAGATAAAGAATTTTGGAAATGTTTCCTGTATTTCTTCAACATACAGTATGACAAATTGTCTGACAATTTTGTGTACTCATATAAAGAAGGGTATGTAATCATCATTTTTCACTTCACTTGGAAATATTTTTTATTTTTGATAGCACTGAGGATTTAAGAAATTAAAATAAAAAAAAAGTTTTTGGAACAAAATTCAGTACTATTTTAGGGTAAAAGGGAAAGTTGATTTTAAATCTCTTCACCTCAAGACTTAACTTAAATGGCTGAATAATAATTATTTTTAGTCACTTCTGTATTTCTTAATACCATCTCACTGTACTTTTACGTTATTAAGAGGAAAACAGATGCATATACAAATAATACACCAGTTCTGATTTATTGCAAAGTGGAAGATGTAATGATATGGTAGAATGCTGCATTACTTTCATATCAGTCTTTTTTCTCCAATTAATATCTTATTGGATTAGAGCCAGGTTACAAAAATGTCAGTTTTTCACCTGAAAAGTGTGTTAAGATGATTTATGTGTTAAAGTATTTTCAGTGTTCTGCACATTCATATTAATTGCTGTAAGATATCATTCAGAATTATTACAGTGTTGACAGATTAGGTATTTGTTACAAAATTTGCATACAGGTCTTTGTTTTGGTATGGATTCTGTCCAGACTTGAAATTAAAAACTTTGAAGTAGAAGACTTTGCAGGTGAGAGCTGAGTGTTTAATGATTCCTTTTTTTGTCACATTTAAAGGAGTTATTCTGATGCATTTTTGCTCTTTTGATCTACAGTTTTGCTTTGCAGGTTGTTTTATTCCCTGTTTTTTTTTAAAAAAAAACATTGCTAACAGCAGCAAGACTTCACTTCGTAACTTGGAGAGAACTTTGAGCTAAAGGTCGTAATAGACAGACCTGATTTCATACAAATAAAGACACCAATTCTAAACTAAATAAGCAGCAAGTCCTGTAGGGTTGTGTTGCTTCCAGATCTGTGCAAGTGACAATGCGAGTATTCCTGTGTGTAACAACCCTGTCACTGCTGGCTCTGACAATCGACTGCTCCATTGCCCAGCAGGTAAGACGTTTTAAGCAAAATCACAACAATTTACTAATTAATTTTCTTTAAAAATATCTGATATTATAACTTTATTGGTAACATTATTACGAAAATAATTTGTTCACTGTCTTGGTACATTTGTTAAATGTTAATGTTTAATTTATTTGGATGTTCAAGATATGTAATGTATTTTTGTTCACATTATTATTATTATTATTATTATTATTATTATTATTATTATTATTATTATTATTATTGTTGTTGTTTATTAAATTGTTTAAGCAAATGCCAAAATACCAGAGAGACATACAATGTTTATAATGGTTTGCAATAGACTGTGGTTCAAAAGATATAAAATTGATGCACAAGTAAGAGCAACAGCAATAAGGTTACAATAAAAGCATGTATAGGAATGTAAAGCATGTACAGTATAAGAAAGCATGTGTAGAAAGTACAATGGAACTACCATGCATATACAAGCTGGTAATGTAGACACACAGCTGGTGTGTGATCCGTGGTTCCGGCCAAACAAGTGAATTATATTATCACACTTAGAATGAAATGCCAGTTTGCTTGTCCTTCACGGTGTGTTGCAGTCTTCAGAGCAGTCCAATTCCCTTGGTGGAAATGAGGGGCAGTGTGGCTGTCGTTGCTTACTGAGGCGACCATCGCTGGAGCAGTGCAGGCGGAGTAATGAGCAGGGTGACTGGAGACATCAGTCATCTTTGATACAACCGCTAACATCTTGGGGGTCAAAGTGCAAGTGTCACTGTGAGATTGTAGGTTACAGCCCCTGTGAGAATGAATTGAAGTTGGAAAGGCTGAAAAATAAGATTCCAGATATTGCAAAGGTATGCAGAATGAAATACATTGTATCCAGCTCTTCTTAATCTGCATGTTACAGTACATTAATGTTTAGCAGTCCTAATGCTTTTATACTTTCTGCTGACCTAACACTGATAAAATCCATGACACAGTATTTGCTGATATTGTTTGGTTAGAAATTTCAATTCAGCTGCAGTGCACCAGCAACTTCAAACTACCAAAAACAGTAATTTAAAATCCACACCTGCAGCAGCCTACACAGGGCCACCGTTGAGCGGGACTGATGAAAGAAAGCATTTAGCATCTGTGTTACATTGGAGGTGAATTGCATCTAATAACACTATCACCATTAACTCTCAGGACTGCTTTCACACTTTCTGCTGATAGGCCCATCAATCTTCAGTCATTATTTATCATCATAACTGGACTGTCAGTAGTCTGCCATAATTGATACTGGAAAACAGAAAATTTGTACATCATTGACTTAGCAATAATAGTGTTAGAAATGTAATTTCTGAATCTCTTTTAAAAACAAGAAGAGGAGGCCGCTTGTCCCTTCCAGGGTATTCAAATTGAGTTCCTTTAAAGTCTTATTAATATTGTTCACTTCCTTATATTGTACCAGATGGGACATTTGTTTTGCAGAGAGCTAAAAGATTTACTGCAATACAATACACTTAACATATTTAACACAATGTGAACCAATGTATGTTGAGAAAGAAGAAAATACATTTCTAAAGTAAAATATACAATCAACTGTCCAAAAAGGTTCAGTTCTTGTAGCCTATCAGAGCATGGCATTCCTTTAAGCTCTGGAATATATCTGGTTTCTGTTCTCCGGAGTGATCTTGAGGATCAACATTCTCTGTAATATGATTACCAGAATTGTTCAATTTATTAAAAATAAGTAAAATTCTCTATTGATCCCACATATTTCCAATCCTATTGTACATCTCTTACGCTCTGTCTAGATCCTTTGTGTTTAGCTTTCCTCAAATTGTAAAACTATGATTTGGACTGTTCCTACACAACAGTTACAGTTTAAAAACATACCTTAAAAATACAGGGATTTCTTCTTGTTCGTTCTCTGACAAAGTGAGCAAAGAAGCTATTTCTTAGTTATATATACAGTATCTGCCATTCCAGTTTCTGTTGCTGACATTCCTGTTGGCCTTTCCCAGTCTATGTGAGGAAAGTTGAAGTCTCCCATAAATGTATTCCTTTACACAAATATTATTAGAATTTCACTATGAAGTGTTGAGTTCTGTATAATATCTGAATTTGGTCATGTGAATATTACCTCCAAATGCTATGCCTTTTGAATGTTTTTAAAAATCTGAGTCATATGGATTCTGCTATTGTTTAAAAAATGTGTTCATTTGTTTTATTGTTAGGTAAAATGGATATCAATAAAAAAATAAAGAGCAGAGTAATTATTGATACACCTTCCGATACCACATACTGTATATAACTAGATATACAGGATATAACATAGCAAGATGACCATTCCTATTATCTAATTAACATGTACAGTACCTTAATAAGTGTAAACGTCTTAGTGATACATCCAAACCAGTAGAAAAAACATCAAAAATCTTCACACAAATAATTTATTATTTACATTCATAGAGCATAGCCATATTAGATATCATTTTTTAATATTTATTTATATTCATACTCTTCAAAACACTTTCTAATCACTGAAGGGTGTGACAGCTCAATTTCTTCCTCTACAACAGATCAAATCTACAGTGAAGGTCCTTCAACAAGTTATTGAAAATGCTGACATCAGACGTCTGAGCTCCAATACCAACAGGGTCATCACCCATATCAAATCCCTGGAGCAGGTATGTATTTGTTGAAACATGTCCAAGTACATGTCCTTATGTTTTACTGTCTTGTCTCTGTCTGTGTTTCAGTTGATGTTTGTGTGATTGACACCTCTTCTTTGTTTGACACTCAGTCTGTCTGATCAACCAAAGTCAACCAACCAGACTCCCTGCATTTTGTCTCTCAGGTTTTAAGGACTCATCAGATGTCAGAAAAGTCATTGCTAAAGAAGCTCCAGGGCTCTCTTTCTCAGAATGCACTTCTTTACCAGAACGTCAGTGAGGCAATGAGGTTCCTGTCTCGTGAGATCTACAAAGTCAATGGCCACCTCAGACACACTGTGGTCATGCAGCCAAGTATAACATTTAACAATCACACTGCAGATCAACAGCCTGTTATAATCGCACCCCACAACTCTGTGCCAGATACAGACAAATCCGCCAATCAATACACTGTGTCCTACAACAGTAAAAACCCCAATAATGTCACAGTGCACCTTAATCAACTAACCCCGGTAAGTACATTCTTTGAATCCTAATAATCAGTAATTAATATAAATACCCACAGCCACTGACAATGAAGTAGAAGGATTAGCCCTGTTTGTACATTTCAGTTGTTTCCTATGTTTAAACTGGAATATAGAACATCACTGTAGCATAGTGTATAAAGATTAAAGTGCTAATGTCTAGTCAAAAGGCATACTGTAGAATACTCAAACATAAAGTAAATTTTGAACTACACTGAAAATTGTCATTATCTGTGCACTACAAATACCCTTTTATATCAGATATAAAGATATTCTAATTTTTTTTTTAAGTGATGCACCAGAGATGTAATTTTATGTCCAGTAAGATTCCATCATAAGCAATGTTTTTACAACATTCTTCTGTGTAAAGGTTGCATTATTGTCTGTTTCTCTTGGGAAGAGGGAAAAGAACCAAGGTTCCTCCACCTATGAGGTAACAGATCAAAAGAAGTTCATTAGCCCTATTCCCCCTCAATATGGGAGTGAGGAGGATTACTCTCAGAAGGAACTCGTCAACACAGGTGAGATACTTTTTAAACAATAAAGATCATTTTCATTTATCTACCCAAAAAACAACATGGAGTTTCACCATGCTGTTGCTAAAAATGTTACATTTTGAGGGGAGGGTTGTTACAGTATGTTCACAATCATCATGTGTTTTAGTAAACGTTCCAAAGGAACAAATAATTAGCAAAACTGAGTTTAATCTAAAAACATTTGAAATAGTGGGTTAATTATTATATTGAATTGTTCAGGTGGGTAGCTGCGTCTGCATGCGTAGGCTGCAAAGGAACAAGTAATAGGTTTATTCCATGCTGAACAGAGAAGAAAGAAAACACAACAAATTTCAGCTGTGGAGCCTTCTTCAGGTGTGAGAAAGACAGGACAGACAGCAAAGATTAAATAGCACAGGAGAACAAAAGCTAGGAGAGTGGAGGATGCGGGAGCAGGGGAGAGGCAGAAAGAGGTGAAAAGAGGGGTGAAGTCGAAACCTGCATGTGAACAGAGAAGATTACACGAAAACAAGTCTGTCATTGAGAGAAGGGGGATGGTGTGAACCAAGTCTCAGGATAATTTTTGTTTCTGATGTCTTTCTGCTATGGGAGTTAAGAAACCCTTCCTTGAGAACGCAGACGGAGAGATCAGTGTGATCATGGCTGTCTGAGGTGAAATGAGAAACTATGGACTTGGAGAAATGTTTAATCTTCACAGCCCTAACATGTTCTCTGAAGCCAAAGGAACTGTGAAAAAGGGAGAGAGTTTTTAGTCTGTCATGTGGTCATGCTCTAATGACCAGCTTGAGCACTTCCTGCATCACTTCACCAACTTCCACCCCTCCCTCAATTATACGGTTAACATATCTCCCACTACTCTTGCATTTCTAGACATAAACCTATCCATTAACCATCCCCGACTCTCTACTTCAGTCTATTCAAACCCAAGATTCACACAGCTATCTCCTGTACAGCTCATTTCACCCCAAACACACTAAAAACTCCCTGCCTTTATCACAGTTCCTTCGGCTACGATGTAAAGTGATGTCCATGCAGTGATGACATGGATTTCCAGACCCAAGCACTCAAAATGTTCTGAATTAAACAGTTTTTATACATGCAATATTACATGCAATATTACAATTCTTTCAGAACTTCAAAAGCAGTGTTAAGACTGCATCCAACTGACCTGGCCAGATGGCTTGGTATCTTTCTCACAAGATAATTAGAATACAACAATATGTCAGAGGCCATCCCTTGAAGAAATGTGGTATTTGTTTTTTATACAATGTGATTATGAAATCTGCTCTCCATTTCTCTGCCCTTCTTCATCAGCGCTGGAGAGTAATTGCTCTGGGACTCTGATTTCAGTTGGGCTCTCTGAGACTGTGGCTCACTTTGGTAGTAAGGAGGGAGCCTGGTTTATGGACCCCTGGTTTCCTGTTGGACCAATCTATGTGGCTGATAAACTTTTTGGTAGCACCCTACTGGAGTTCAAGGACCTTAAAGCTCTGAAACAGGGTAACTGAAAATACTGTATAGAGCAGAAAGGCATGTCTTTAATGAGGATTAGGGGCTGTGTTATTAGGAGTTTAAGGGATTGAAAAAATGTTCATGGTAAACTTCACTTAATCTGGTTCCTTCTGATTTGGAATGGAATATTACACAGTACATTCATTTTATTCCTACAAAACATGCAAGAAATCATTCCAGAAAATTATTGGGAAAAATAATAACAAGCTTTTTAGACTATCAGTATACATAAAATCATAAAGATCACCATAACAATCTACATTATTAGACAAGTTGTTGTATGTAAGTATAGTTTATTGTACAGGACTAAACCTATCCACACTGTAACATTTACAGTTTAAGTGTAACATTTATTGTTACAGTTTAATTGTTTATGTTTATTTTAGTGATATCTGACCATGCACTATAATATACTTTGAACATTAAAAAAGTGCAAAAATGTATTCTATAGATTTTTATACAACTATTGTTCTGGCAGTTGTAACACTAAGCTAATATGAAAAAAAATCAACAAGTAGATATTTTAATAAATTAGTTTAAAACTACAAAATGCACTCGTTATAATTGCTTTTCCTTGGTCTCCCAGATAATCCCTCCTCTCCACCTCACTACCTGCCCTGCAGCTATTCAGGAACTGGACATGCTGTCTACAATGGCTCCTTCTATTACCTCAAGGCCTTCACTCAAACCCTCATCCGCTACAGCCTGGAAAAGCGAGCCCTGGCAGCCTGGGTTCAGCTGTATGATCTCGCAGTCCCTAGAAGTTCCGGGTCGGGTGTGGGCTGGCAGGGTCACAACGAGGTCTCTCTGGGGGTTGATGAGTCTGGACTCTGGGCAGCCTACCCCTCTACCAGCTTTGGAGCTCTTCTAGAGGATGAACTGGTTCTTGCGCGGCTAGACCCCATGGAGCTCGTCCCACTGAAGGATTCAGTCTGGAAAACAGGACTCCAGAGACCGCAGTATGGTCTGTACTTCCTCAGCTGTGGCGTTCTGTATTGTTTCCACCAGGGGGCACTGCACTATGCTTTTGACACATACACTCAAGGTTGGAGCCCCATTTCTCTGGCCTTCCCTAACAGAACTGCTTACTCACATCTCACTCAGCTCTCTTATTGCCCCTTGCGCAGAGCATTGCTTGGTTGGGACAATGCCACACAGGTATTCTATTCCCTCCTTTTCACTCAGTGAGGGAACAAAAACCTAAATGAAACTAAACTGAAATATAACACAAGATAATTGGATTCATTTATCTTTTCCTAATTAAAACAAAAAAGAATACAAACAAGAGTAGAATATTCAGCCAATCTGCCAAATTTGGTAGTTAATAACTCATCCGCCAATTTTTGAAGGAAGCCAAAATATTGGCTTCAACAACACTGCTCAGTAGCTTGTTACATACTCCCACAACCCTTTGGGTAAAGAAGAGTTGCCTTTCTAGGTTTAAATTGCACCTCCACATATCTTCCACTGATGTCCTCTGGTTCTAGTTTCACTGTTCACTGTGTTGGATGCTCTTTTCTAGACTGACACCAGAGCAGCAAAATAATAGTACAGGTCTTCGGGAATTTTATGTAAAATTAATACTTCAGTATTTAGAGATAAGTGGTAGACCTTTAATAAGACATTTTTTTAAAGATATGCATTTATTTTCTGACTATGTACAGTACAGTATTAATAATGTTTAACAAATTACAGCCAGCAGATTGAACTTGGCTGTTGCCATACATCCCGGACTTTTGTTATAAACTCAATCAATAGCCATGGAGTTATGGAAGATTTGAACTAAGCAATTAGAAGAAGAAGCACTTCAGGTATTAAAAACAGATTCATATCTACATTGCCTCTCCACTTTTAGGTCAATGTGTAATATGCACATATAATCTGTGTAGCCTGATTATGTGTTTACTTGATAGAAGGTCTGTCATAAATTACAGAATGCTTTATCTCTTCATTGTTTTTCATTCTTAAATCTGACAACATTTTGCTTCAATGTGCCATAGTCACATACAGTTTTTTTTATTATTCTTATTATGATAATTATATTTTTTAGAAAGAATAAACTTTTTGAATAAATACATATAACTGTTTCTGGGAGTTAACCTTAAATTATAGAAACATTTTAATTCTATCCTTTTTTGTATTTTGGTGTCACTATTATAGTCTCACTAATTAGCTGAAACATTTTTATCCTACTTGTACAGTATATAAGGTTATGCATTTGTATTTTATGTTTTGTGTCATAAAGCACGTTGACAGAAGGATCTTGTTACTTTCCTTTTACGTAATCCAGAAATTTAGGTTATTAATCTTAACTATTTGTGCGTAAAAAAAATACAGTTCAGTAAAAATATACAAACAAGTGGCTACATACACTTGTTTGTACATACGCACTATGGCGCCCCCAGCCTGCCTCTCATATAGCGGTGCACAAGAGCGTAGTGAGTAGACATGTGATATACAGGCGTGGCGTGGAAAGCGTAAGCGTGACGTGGAAGACTGTGAAGAGAAAAGGATTCTTTAAAGCAGTGGTACGTTTACAAATTATGTGCTGATTAATAATTACTGCTTGCTTAAGGCAGTTCATAGTTCAGAGAGAACGTCTAACATATTACATATAGTGATAAAATTATAATCTGGGCTGGGTTGTTACAATGATTCTTATTGTAGCAGTAGGCAAAATGTTCAGGCACGTATTTACTAGATTTCCAACAACATTTTCGTTATGATATGTAAACATACCATATAAAGATCTCTGTTAAGTTGCAGTGTTCTTGTTTTGGTTTTAAAAAGCACATCGCGTGTTTGTCAGTAATTCTAATTTTTTCCCCGTACTGGTATCTTTCTTGTGCTTTGACCGACTCTTTTAGTACACCATTCTCTAAATGCACGCAGATTCAGTGACTCGGCACAAATAGTTCCTAATGCATTTTAATTTAATACATATATTAAATATTGGTAGTAAATAATATCACATATTTTGTTGTAATGACTCGCAGTATTTAAGGCTCAAATGTATTTACTGATAAAAGCAGGTAGGCAAGGTGGTGGAAAAGCATGAGTAAAACTTTTCATATAACCTTATATTTAGAAAAAAGATCATGTATCGAATAGCACATTTCTTTTACAGAGGTGCAGGTTTGTGTGTCCCGCAGTTGGCTGTGTTGTGAACTCGGCAGCCTAAGAATGGTTCGTATTTTGGCTAATGGAGAGATCGTGCAGGACGACGACCCTCGGGTACGCAAGCCGTCCAGTCGCCGAGAGGAGCTGAACCTGCAACGTCGAGTAAGAACTTTATATGGTCAGGTGAACGAACATCCGGCAGAACAGTCTTTATATATAGAAGATATAAAGCAGTATCGAGCCCTAACGTCTTCCATGGTGCATTGTTTTTTTTTTCCATTAAAAATTGTGCACAAAGGGAGGGAGATTCACAATTTCAGGAAAAGAATGTGCTGTCTTGTACCGACTAGCATGCAGAGAAAGTAAAATACGAACGAATAAATAATAAGAATGAAAACGCGAATTATTCTGTATCAAGCTGCACAGACCTTAATAATCCGGTTTAACAAAGTACAATATTAATGGTGGGGATATTATGTTTGTGAAGACTGGCACCACTGAATCTTTACTATATACGTTTTGGAGGACGAGTAAATTACCATTTTAAACGTGGCACTCATTAAAAAATTAAATAATTTGCCACTAGATGGAGCAGTATCCTTTTGGACTACTTTTAAGAGATTATTTTTGCTGAAAGGAACTATTTTTTAAAATTGTATTATATTATTTATACAGTAAATATAATAATTCTAAAAACAAGAAATGCAGGAGTGGAAAGCAGACTGTGGGAGAAAAATTAAAATGTTTCAGGGTTCTAAAGGGTGCAGCATGGACCAGTGGATTCAGGCGTTGAACCCAAGACTGGAAGATTGTTGGGTTTTAGGAGCTGTTATACTCCTCAGCATGGGTTGTTACCCATTCTACTCCAGTCTGCCCAGTGGTATGAACTGGCAGCAGCAATGCTTGGCATAAACTTGCGATGAACCAACATCAGGTTGTCGCAGTCTGCGTAGCGCTGCAGAAATAGGGATAAAATATGTCTTGATGGTCTTAGGCTCATATATGGACATTTACTACTTAAGCTCACTCTGTGCAAAAAATGTGATGATATGCATTAAAGTTGATTTTTCTATGCCTGTACAAGCTGGATCTAATATTTTGAATGATTTATATCCTTTATTTGAATTACAGGTTTAAAAAAAAACCTGATAGGATAAGTGCATATAGATTATCGTGCTTGAAAGTCTCCTTTAAAAGCATGGCTGCTCTTGGTGGTAAGGTTTGCTTCCTTAATTCCTCAGGGTTTTATCCATCAAACAGCTGGAGGAGCTTCTGCAGAGAATGCTCGTATGACACCCAGGGGCTCTGGGAGGTCAGCCTTCGCAGAGATGAACCAGTTCCTGGTGAATCTGGGCTTCCCTCGCTGGAATATGGGCACCCAGGTCATCGAGCCCTTGATGTCTGTTCTGATATTGCTGATCATTGCTGTAGTGGGCCTCCGGGGAATTCTGCTCCTGGGACTGCTGTATGTAGTAATGACCCGTAGCCAGCGCTGAGCCCACATTATGTTGCCTCTGATGTGGCCTGTGGATCACCTCGTGCATTTGCACAGATATTTTTTTGGGGGGGAAACCATCAGCTGATTAGCAGTGAAGAGTACCTGGGTTTAAACATTTGATCACAAAAAAATAGATGACCTTTGTTTGAAATGACATTGCTGAAGGATTCTTATCTTGCAAGGGCAGGGCATTTTTAAAAGGTTAGGGTTGTTTGGTAGCAAAACGAGCTTATTAAAATAGAATTGGATATTGGGTTAAATGTGAATGTGACTGCCATTCATAGGAAGTGGCATGTTCTTTTTAAGAAGCCATATCCTATAGAGCTGCAAAATTAATTCTTTTTTTATTATTTTAATGAAGGTGTGTACCCATGCCTTAAGCTGTCCGCAGGCTGTTTTACTTTTGGGAACTGCCATAGCAACTAAACATGCAGTGAGGTCGCTGCTGGGAGTGTAGTGCCATTATTAATATTCAGTGTGACTAAAAGCTTCATGGAAAGCTCAGATTAAATATCTAAAATGGTCAAAATCAAATGGCACCCATTAATGGAAAAGAACTGCAGTGTTGTTACTTTTCAACATTTTTAGAGATTTTAACTTTGATATTTTAATTGAACTAGCTGTTAGTGGTATGGACTATGTAATGTTGGTGTTGTGAGAAAGTTTTATGTAGATGTACAGTATTCCTCTTATCTTTTTGTAAGTTTAAGGTTTAAAAAAAATATTTGTAATCACACATTTGCTTAGAAATATTATTTGAGGTCTTAGGATCATTACTGATTAATAATGTGTAGGAATCTCTGTCACTTTCTTTAATGTGGATTATAATGTGTACAAAACATCTCAGTGATTAGAATTTTCAGCTTTACAGAAATGGCTCAGGATTTTAACTCAGGTATGAGATTCAAAAGAAACATTGAATTACATCGATTCTTACTATAGATAAACAGTTCTACTTACAGTAAATTTAAAATATTTTACTTACCTTATTACAATTATATTGTATGAATTATTACAATTATATTGTATTGTATAAATTTAAATATATATATTTAAAATATTTTAAAAAACACTGACATTTTGTGCTTAATTTTTACGTACATTGTTTTGAAGTAGAATAGTGCTAATTCTATTTAATTGTAGGTCTTTAAATGCTGTGTAAGAGGCATCAAAAGCCACACTGCTCCTTTAAAAGTAAAATTGGTATCATGTTCCATTTAGGTTTTGTTAATGAGTATCCTGTATTCTTACAAACTATGCCCACAGCATTTCAGTTAAAAGTTAAACAAAACATTTGTATTACACACAATAATTCCTGAAGTTTTGTAATGACATTTTGACTTCTTTGAAAATCAGCAAGCAGCTGTGATAACAGTGAATACACAAATGAGCTGCTTTTGCATGCATTTCAATGATATTTTAAAATATTCAGGTATGTACTGTATTTATTGTGCATATAGAAAACATTTAAAATGAAAAAACATATATGCTTTTATAGTGTTTTATTTATGTGCGCTAGAACTGATGGGAATCAGTTTGTTAAAACTGCTTGAGAAAAGTCAGTTCCAGCCATTCAGCATCTGATGTTTTTTGAGGTTGTTAGCTAATTTAACATGATGCTTACGAGGAGGTTGTTCAGTTGGAGTTTAAGTAATGTAAAATGAAAACCAAATTGTGTTGAATACATTTTATATTATAATTAATAAACCTGATCTTTGAAACACACCTACAATTGCATTTTTTTCTTAAGTTACAGATAGTCATTAAGTTGAGGAATTGATATACTGTAGTATGATTTTCTAGAGTATAGGACACAGTAAACATAGAATATGCAAAGTAATCTTAATGGAATTCAAAGCAGTTGTCAAAATTGTGTTGAGTCATTTTATTTATGTTTGAGATCTTGCAACATTAAGTGCCATAATACGGAAAGGGGCATATTAAAGAAAATCTTTACTTGGGTTCAAAATGTACATGGCTATGTAAATGGCAGGCTTTTGAAATTTAATAAGAATTTGGTGGGATATTTACTGTTTTTTCACAGCTGTGAGAATGCGTAATGTATTTTAAGGCCATGTGTAGCATTACTCTCTGCTGTGAATTTATTTGGAATGTGTATAGATGCCTGATCTGTCCTTCCAGTTGAAAAATACTCCTCTCAATTTATGAAAACATCTGAAATTACCCCTTATTAAACATTGTGCCTTACATTCATATCTGCCTTCTGATCAAACCTCATGAACTTGAACTTTAATGCCATATGTACAGTAACCGGTACATGTACTGGTACAATGGGATTCTTACAGAAAGTCTCTCGATTGTTAAAACAAGCACAAAAACACAAAGTGCAGACAGTTAATCAAGACAATATACAAATAAAGAGTAGACAATGTACAGTAAGTAAACAGTAAACAGTTTGAATGTAAACAATGCAGACGTGTAAACAATGACTGGAGATGTGCAATAAATAAGAAATCATAATGAGGTACTGTAGATGGTGTAGGTGTGGTCCGAGGGGCATGGCTAAATGTGTTCGCCAATCGCACTGCTTGTGGATAGAAGCTATTGAGGAATCTGGTGGCAAGTGTCCGTATGCTCTTGTATCTCTTGCCTGAGGGCAGTGGGGTGAAGAGCACATGCCTGGGGTGGTGACTGTCCTCTGTGATGGCCGGAATTCTACCACAGTCCTTTTAGAGCTGTTTAATCTCGGTGAGACCACAGCCGACGATCTTTTGGGCCATATTGACCATTTTCTGGAGTGCCTTTCTTTCTCGAGAAGAGGTGTTGCCGTACCACACGGTGATCCCGTTGGTGAGTGTGCTCTCGATGGTGCAGCGGTAGAAGTTCACCAACACAGGTACTGGCATCCCCCATCGCTTGAGGCATCTCAAGAAATAAAGGCGCTGCTGAGCCTTCTTCAAGATACAGTCAGTGTTCACAGTCCAGGTTAGATCTTTAGAGATGTGAATTCCCAAAAACCTTAAGCTGGTGACTGTTTCCATTTCCATTCCATCAATACTGAGTGTGTGGCCTGTGTCTCCGAAAGTCCACTATAAGCTCTTTCATTTTATTTACCTTCAAGTCGAGGTTATTGCTATGACACCACCAAAGCAGCTGTATGACTTCATCTCTGTAAGTGGACTCGTCATCATCGCTGATCAGGCCTATTATAGTGGTGTCATCTGCAAACGTAATGATGCGGTTGTTGCTGTGTCTTGCTGTGCAGTCATGAGTGAACAGGGAGTACAACCTTGGACTCAGACAGCAGCCTTGTGGGGTTCCAGTGCTCAGGGTGAGTGGTGTCGATGTTTTATTACCTATCCGCACCACGTGTGGTCTCTCGATTAGAAAGTCCAGCACCCAGTTGCAGACAGAGTTGCACAGACCTAATCCCCTGAGCTTTGTCACCAGTTGACTGGATATGATGGAATTGAATGCTGAACTGTAGTCCACAAACAGCATTCTTACATACGAGTTCTTAGTGTCCAGGTGTTCCAAGGCTGTATGTAGAGCCAGAGAGACAGCATCTTCAACTGATCATGTACATGTACATCTCCATAAAGCCTTAAATCTATGCGATTTTGTGAACACCTCAATTATCTCACTTCTCAATCTCAATTATTCAGAATTCCAAGGGATGTGTGAGAGTGCAGAATTAAGCAAAAAAAACGATTTGTCTGCTTTTTTGTAATACAATTACAAGCTAGAATAGGGTGTAATTCATCCTCATTTATGCACATTTAGAATGATTTCTGTGCCTAAAATTATGTTTGTATTTTGACAGTTCAGAAAAGGCTTGTGTTCCAGTCATAAAAAAGCATTTTAACTTTCCCAATGCTTGGGGGCCCTGGACTTTGCAAATCGTTTTCACAGAAGTTTATTTTTTACCCAAATACCTACAGTATGCTATATATTAATATATTCATGGCAAACAGATGTAGTGGAAATAAAAGTTTATTCAAACCTTTCAAAACAACTGAGGCAAAATTATCAGAAGATCTCTTTTGTGCATGCTACACAATGTGATTGTGGCCTGCAGCTCTACAAAAAGCAATTATTTTATTAATGTCATAAAGTACTAAATTGCAGACCTGCCAATGGACACCATGGTTGTAGGTACCTTCCAATTTAATGGACTTAGAGACTGATTTAATCTTAAGTAATTCAATCTCTAAGTCCATTAAATTGGAAGGTACCTACAACCATGGTGTCCATTGGTTGTAGGTACCTTCCAATCTCTAAGTCCGGAAGAGAAATGTATAAGTCTCTATAATTTTTCTCATTTCCCTTGTTTGGATTGTGTTATCACATAGACTCAGAAACTGCTTGTTTGCTTCACCCAAATCCATCTCCAGCAATGAAGCCACAAGACTGCGGTCCATGAGAGGCTGAAAAACGTATCTGCAGTCTGCCACACTTGATAACAAATGAAAAGGAACAGAGATTTAAAAAAAAAATCTCTTCAGACAAGCAGAGTGTATGTGTGAGAGGCTGCTTAAAGATGTGTTGCCTCAATCCCCACAGTGTGCAGAACTGATTCTCTTATTGGATTAGGGACTCTTTGAATGAAACCTCCCACTCTGCACAATGTGCGCCATTGTCGTTAAAAGCAATCTAATGCTTGCAAACTCCTTTCAACAAACTGCACTGAGGCTTCGGGCTGGATGTACTTTTCACCACCCCCCAGAAAAGAAAAGGAATGGTCTTTAAGCGTGTTTTTTTTATTTTTCCTTTTATGAGAGGCTAAGATTTACAATTAATTACCATACACTCCGGACAAGCGCTGTTCTCACATGACACTACAGGGGATTATTCCAATTAAGTGAAGAGGTCCTTCGCTGGATCTCATCCCTCGCAACTTCTTAGCAGGCCAGGGAACAGGCCCAAGGCCCATCGTACACCACAGGCATCGGAGTGGGATTCAGACGGCCGTCATCTGCTTACAGTGGAGTAGCCACTTCCTATTTTACCCCAGCCCCATTTACGCTATGAAATTGCCAGCCATCTTTGCTTTTGATGGCAACAGGAAATGTCTTTAATTGTGTTAAAATTGAAATACTGCCTTAGAAAGTATGCAATTAAAGTCCCTCAATTTAATTTTTTTTTCCACCCCAACCCACCTTTTTGTCTGCTCACTGCTTCTCATTATCATTCCGTGAATTGTCCCTGGATAAGATAATTCAGTTTACCTAATCACTTCTGTATAGAGCAACAGACAACCCAAAGACTAAAACACCATAAAGGCTTCACAGTGCCTCCCATTTGTAGAGAGGCACTGACATTAAATCATGTTACAAATGTGCAAATTGATTTTCAGGGTTAGGCAATGGTGGTGTCCAAGGGCACAGAAAGTGTTAGGGGAATGTAAAATGGTATTTGATCATTCATCTATCCATTTTCAATAACGGCTTATTTGTCAAGAGCCAAAGTCTAACCCAGCAGGGCTCAAGGCAGGATCCAATCTAGAAGGGAAGCCAGTTTATTTCAAGGCCCAAACAGATGCACAGATGGGACAAAATTTCTAGATGCCTTTTAACCTACATAGCATGTTTTGGACTGCGGAAGGAAAGCGGATCTCCAAGGGAAAAAAAACCCATGTGATTGTTGTGGAGAACAGGCTAATTCCACACAGAATGTGCACCAGGCCAGAATCAGACCCAGAACCTAGGCATAGTGACTCGAGGCAGCAATGCTAACTGGCATGCCATGATGGCACCTGACTGAGATCAAGATCATTTAAGACTTTCGTCTTTGTGCTCAACAAAATAATGCAGTATGTAAAGCCAAACGTAAGCATTTTAACATGGAAAAAACTGACAAGAACATTTCTGATGCACAGTGAACTGATTGAATTCTAAGGAAATTAAAACATTTTTTGTAGAAAGGTATGGTTCACCAGCAAATGGGTGGCTGATGCAAAAAATAACTTTCTTTTCATAAACTTATCATAATCACTTGTCTTATAGCTTTCAGTCAAAATGTTTCCCATCAGTTTAGAAATCTAAGCTTATATTTTAAGTAAATATGTAAATAAAATATAGTGTAATGTGTTTTATGTAGTTTGTATTAGTTTTCTCTTGTTTTGACTTTCAAAGTCTCTGTTGATATCTTTTGGGAATCAAGCGGTTTATTTGCCACAGAAATGTTTTTCACTTCAATTGCAAAAGAGGGTGACCAAACGTTTGAGCACTGCTGAATATATCAACCACCAGAACATTAAATTGACTGCCTAGAAGAAACAGCAAAAGAAGTAATGAAAGCAGATCCAAGGAGAGCTATGCTTCACTGCCTTATTCCTTTTACTTTTCCGTCATTTGCAGCTGAACAGCAGAGCTTGGCTGATGCTAATTAAAATATTACACGGTGCAAAATAGAAAGTAGCAGCCCTCCTCTCCCCTCTTTTGGAGTTTTTAATTAAAAAAGTACTCAAATAATCAAGAACTATTTTAATATTACACGAGAGAGTTTTCTTTTCCCAGAAGAAGTGAATATGCATCCTTGTATTTTAATAATCAGTTTTCTTGTGTTGGGAACAGTTGTTGGGTCAACTTTTTTTTTTCGTGGCACCACTTCTATGGGCATTGTAGCATTGGCAGGAAAAGGAGGATAATCAGTGGCTTTAGTGGGATTCAACCTCAACTGCAATCTCTTTTTGTATGCTTACTCCCCATCTCGCCCCATTCAAGAACTGTTTGGATTTATATCCCATTATTTTCCCCTATCTTAAGCCCTTGGGTAATAAGTGCTCCATTCATCCCTCTTTTTTAATTTTATGAGAGGGAGAACAAATCTCCAAGCCCTTCTGAATAGACGGGACCACCGACGCACCCCCCTCTGTACAGATGTCACTTACAAATTACCACAGGAGCGTGCCGGGACCCCATCTGTTGGGGTGCGAGGCTTATCCAAGGCCTCCTCAATGGACCGGGATTAAATTCTCATTAAATCCCAATGGCTAAGGTCCAAAACAAGTCGACAAACAAAAAAACAGACACCATTTTGAAGTGTCTGGCCAACTTATTTTTGCTTGTCTTTCCAGAGATGTTTTGTGTTATATGAAATAAATCGCTCTGTGGCACTTGGTTGAAAAAGAACTGTACCTGTAGGCCCCACACAAGAACCTGTAAGAGAGAAATGGATTGGTCAGTGGGGCCATGGTGTACTAGCCAAGTGAATATGAATGCAGTTTGACCTCAGGGTCACTGCTCACATCAGTGACTAATCTGGGATTTGATTCCACAATTCTCTCACCGCTTACTAGCCCTTGGTAACTGAGCACACCTTGCATTATTCATTTATTCTTGGTGTTTGCGGCTTAGCAAACACTTGCACAAGTAGGCCTAGGAAATATTAAAAAGGCTATTTACTGGACATTTACCAGACTCTTTCGCTTTACAGTGAGGTTTTCTGAATTGAGGTCTTTGTTAATGACCTCATTCCTTTTGCAAAGACTGCATTTGTATTCCCATAAAAATAATGTTTGGTGTTTTTATAACAACCAATAATTCCAAGATAACCTGAGTTATGATATTTCTTCTATTTTCTCAAAAAACTGCATATTCCCATCTGAGAAGCATTAGACTTGTAGTATTCTTCCTCTTCTTTTTTTAATGCAGAAATCTACTCCAGCACAGCTTGTGATAGAGAGGCCCCTTTCAGGATGTGAGGGAGTGTACCTCCCAAACAAAACATCACTATTTTTCTCATTTGACAAGTGGAGTCTTGCCACAATCAAATGAATACATGTAGACACCTTGAACACAAAAAAAAGTTTTACACAGTCTATTTACACTAACTACACAGTCTCATCCTGATGGATTCCTAGTATTTGTATTATACTTCTAATGCTTTAATTTATTAAATTAAAAAAAAAAATCACTATAACGTTGTCCGGAAGGTAGTGATTCTGTTTAATACCAACAATAACAAAATGAGTCACTCTATAGAAAGCAGAATACATCTCTTGACATCAAATTATATAATTCAAACCAATATTCAAAAAGTTATATTCTATTTCATGTCAGTATGCTTATTCCATTTAAAAAATAGACACTATACTGTATGAGAAAGGTTTTTGGATACGATTTTTTATCTATTTTATGATATTTCCTGTTTCAAACCAGTTTCTGTGTCATATATAGTTTTCCTTTGACAGAGACATGCTGCAAAGCAGAAGTCCACTAAATAAAACACAGGTCTCTGGTGAATTAACAGAAATGGCTGTGAATTGGCTCTGACAGACATTGCTTCTCAGTGCTGGAGGTTTCTATTCAGGCCCTGAAAACAGAGAGATAATCCTGTTAGTAAATTGTTGCTGTGGCTTGTCCAGGGTGGTGAACTCAGAAGAGCATCTCAACCCCCTGGTGCTTGGACACACAGAGAGAAAGAATCATTGAAGGCTGAGCCAATGTTCAACACTGTATCTTATCTCTTGGGAAGCTGAAGTGTCACTTAAAATTTTCAGCTTGGCTTCTCAGGTGAGGTAGGAGGATGTCAACAGGCTGGTGAATAATGGTCAATAGTCCCTTCTGGTTCTGTGGTGACCAAGCCTGAGATGACAAACTACTGTTCTATGGCTTCTTCCTAGGTGCAGACTGAATGAATGAAGCCTGGTTTAGTGAGATTTTAATCATTGGAACAGACTTGTGCTGTCTTGCCTTAACAATTACATTTTAATAAAATGAAAATGATCCCATTCACATCTATACATTTCACATGGCTGCTGAAACTTAAATATAGATGACTGTAACACAAAGTGTAAATTATTATTTTCTGTAACCGAAAGGATTTACTGATATGTAGTAGTCTCTTTTGTCTTAGCTATTAATACTACATTAACAGGCAAAATCATATTTGTTTTCACTTTTTCTGCCTCATTTTCTTCTTATTGGATTGTAAGCCTGATTGGATTACCACTACTATTACATTTTTAAAATCACTTCAAAAAAAAACTATTGGAATATGAGGGGTCTTAAAATGTTTGTTTCTGGCAAGGTTGCATGTAGTTGGCATAAGATTTGAAGCATGGATCTTTTTTATTATGTTTCTCCGACTGATAAATTAAGGATGTTTTCAGGAAAAAAAAAATATTTTGTGATGAAGGGTTTGGAAGTAAGAACAGGGTCTGAAATGAACAATGGGATTTTCTGCAGCTTTGGAGGAGGGGGGTGGAATTCTGTGTAACAGGTCATCCAGTCTTTGAAGTGTGCCAGCAGTGGAGGTCTGATCTGGTTCAGACAATGAGATGAGTTTTATAGCCAAAGCTTAGCCCTCAAGTGAAGAGTAGTGCACATCACAGTCAGAAGCCACTGCAGGCAGACTGAGCATAGACTGATGGGTAGAGAATCTTTTGTCCAATAACACCATGAATGGATGGTCCATCTGAACTGTGAAGGCACATGAGTGAGGTAATAAGGGAATATTCACCCCGTGTCTTTATTTGATATACATGGTGCGTCATTACATTGATAGAGGAAACATAGTGTTTTCCAGCCTGCACTTTGGTCCTGAGACCTAGTCTATAGCAATATCAAATATTTTCTTTTTAAAAAAGAAAGGGTTTAAAATCCACCTCACCCTGAAGTGCTTTCCAAACTTTATTAATGGAATCATATCTGACTACTGTTTTTTTCACAAAAAAACAGATTAATAATTTATTATTCATTTTATTGAAAAGTTCAAGCATTGAGAAATTCATTTTTAACAGTTAATTGTGATAGCTAGCTATTGTAGTTTCTTCTAGTCCAACTTAAACAGCACTAAAAGCATTCCTTTAAGGATGAAGGCAGGGCAGAAGTTTTTATTTTTTGATTGTTAATTTCAGTTTGAAAGTCAGCTTACTTTTGTATTCATGCTTTGCAGTGGAGAGCTATGTCTCTTGACAATGCACACGCAAAATAAAACATATGTTTCTTTCGTCTTTGAAAGCTTAGATCTGCAAAATAAAATATATGTCCCTTTTATCTTTAAAAGCTCAGATCTTTATCTGTGTGCAACATATGTTTCAGCCAATTTACATAGCTTTGTCAGCAGCTGTTTTCTTGGTCTATAAAATAGTTATACAAAACCAGTTCTTTTAAAAAATGCTTTCAAAGCGCCCTTTTCAGTTTAAAATAGAGAGGACCAATCTGTATAAATAAGTAGTTCTGCTCCTTGGAAGTAATAATACTGTGGTTGCATAGCACAGGACAAGCCATGCTGATATGTGACCCAAAGTTTTACATCATTATGGTGTTTATAAAAGAAGAAGTCCTTTTTTATTCTTTTCTGAAAAAAAAGACGTGGTCTACAGAGGCTAACTTCAGGTCTCCTGGTTGATGGCCCAGTTTGAAAGCGCTGGGCCTGTCAGCGTGAAACCCTTCGCAGTTAATCTACAGTAATTCAGCGAACTCCATGGCCTGTGTGTGTGCACGTATCAGCGTCTCTCTTTGCAGCTGTCCCACAATCAATCTGAGAAGTGTGAATAGTTTCACGGCGCCCCAAAGAAACGATTTTGATTTAATTGGAGCTGAATAGACCCCGTCGATATATGATGACATTTTCATTGCAAACTAACAAGGGAAGAAATTCAATTACGTCCCCAGTTCCTTTTTATTTTTTGTGGTCTGGCAGAGGCCATTTTCTTCTATCTCCTGTCTGGCTTTGTGTATGAAAGCCAAGTTAAGAGAAGGAATACACTAAGAAGAATTTAAATCCACACTGTATACCCAATAGTCTGTCATTTCAAGTACAGTACAATGTTTGGTTTCTATCTAGACTGAGGGGAGAAAAACAACATTACATTGCCCTGTAGAGAACGTTTTTATGTAGAATGGTCTGATACAATGAACTTGTTGTATCTGGTGTATTTGGGAAATTAGTGTACCTCAGAAAAAAAGTGTAATAAAATTAATGTCATCTAATGAAACGAGTGAAGATTTGTAGATCTTTACTGTTTTGTAGTTTTCAAAATAAAGATGACAAAATTTAAGAATTAAAGAATATATACTGTGCTATTTACAGAATCAAATGACCATTTATGTTTAATTTCCTTTGCAGTGAGTTGTCTCTCATACCAGATGCACCCTTGTGTTATGAGTTCACGGTTGGTTCTGTTCTGTGTAATAACACTCTTTTATTATTCATAGGTGTTTCAGTCTTCTCTAGCAAAACTACTTAGATGTTGTTTAAATTGGTTCAATTTAACCAAATTGAATCAAAACCTTACTTATCTAACATTTGAATTAGTTATTTGTATGTGTTCTTTTATTCACTAAAATATGAAAACGTTGCCTTAAGTTTATTATATATGTCAGTAAAAAGGGGCACAACATTACTTAATGTCACCTACACTTACCATTTCTGATCCAATTTAAACTTTAAATTTACATTTAATACTTCAGTGAAGTGATGCAAATTCAGATGAAGCTTAATCTAGCCAAGTCATAAACTTGCAGTGTCCTAGTTTTTTTGTTATGTTTAATCAAATGTGTTACGGTAGTGATTTACAGACCCCTTTCAATTCGAATCTACAAAAGACATTAAACTTTATATAATCAATATAATTATATGATCAATTGTTCCTATAAAGAAATGTTCACTCAGGAGGACAAAAGGCAAAACATAATAGTCTTCTTAAATGGAGTTAGCCACTAAAATAAGAAATGTATGGCTCTGAAACTAATAAGACACACCTAGTCATTCTTTCATTACTATATTTTTTGTATCATAATTTTGATTGAAAGACATAATGGTTGTTTTTAGGTCCATCAAGTTAAAAACAGATACACTCTCAGGTTAAACATTTTTCTCTTTAACTGTTACTTTCCAAGACTTTTGTTACCTTTTCATCCAGCTTTAAACAATCCAGCGTAAAAAAAAAAGAAGTTAAGCTAATTTTGTGGTAATGGAACACTCAAATATTGAAGGTCAAATGCTTAAAATACACAATTAGGTTAACTCTGGCTGTGAGGTATGAAATCACTATGTGTTTAACTAATAAAGCCCATTGAATTGCAGAAAGGAGCTGTTTTTAAAGGTGCATTCATAGAAACAGCTGCACATGAAACCTGCTCTTCAAACAAGCATTGAAGAGATAATTTTATTTAAACAAAATAAATTCAATTATGATAATGAAAATTTAAATAAAAACCTAGTTTTAGAAGGGATGTGCTTTGAAACATCCAAACAGTAGTCAACCAGAGTTTTAAAAAGTCTGAGCTTCTGTCAAGACACAAGGATGATTGGGGGCAGGAAGGATACAGCTGAGATTTATTTTTTAATCTTTTGAGAGCATCTTTAGTTAACAGTTTCTAAAGTGGACATTATAACACTATAACATTATAACCAAAGAAGGTAAAATGTATATTCTTGAAGCCAGGATTAAAATTTCCTAATTGTAAAACATGTGCTAAACTTCAAACTACTTAACTTAAAATAATCAGGAACATCCATTATGGTATCTTGATGTTAACCAAGTAGTACAAAATTAAAATGAATAAATTAAAATAAATATTATACTTATATATTTTATCCCTAGAGGAGACCGTTTTTAAAATTTATTTTAAATGTTTTTTGCAGAACAAAAAACAAATGATTGCAATGCATTTCTGAATCCGTAAAAGTAAACATACTGTACGTTTATACCCCAGGATACCTGTGTTCAAACTATGAGTTACTCAAGGTGTCCCACATTAATTTAGAATTCAGAAATGAACATGGACATTTTTGTGGTTCTAAACCATTCATCTAGAAGTCCTCAAAACTCTGAACATCCTTCTGAGATGCTGTTTTCTATTTGGTATTGTATCATTCCTATTTCTCCACAGGTTCCACAGGTGTTTGATATGACTGGCAAGAACTACAACTAGACTCTGTAGTGACCAGTTACTTGCGGAGTCTTGTGAATTGAACTTGCCTTGAGTCAAGCTGAGATTAAAAAGACACATTGACAGGTACATTGGTACTGTGAAGAAGTGTTGAGAACAAACTACCAGTGAAGGAACCTAGAAGTACTTGATCCTTAAAGTAAACCATATTTGGCACATTGAATCACCAAACAGTGCAAATCTGTTTTTTTTTACAAAGCAGCTTTCAAACCTGTTATCATTCATTACAGTAGATGTGTGGAAACAACCAGTCATACAATACTGTGCTGTTTGTTTGTGGAAGGTACTATTTTGTGTTTGTCACATGCTACCACAAGAAACAGCCAAAAACAAGGAAAGACAATTTGCTAGAATTCAAATATCACTTCAGTTTTATCTGTATAATAATCATTGTTTGCTTTTATATTATGCGTTTTACCCCAAAGGATGCCAAAATGTGCAGGAGGAACTTTGCATTTTTGGAATCACTTCTTACCTATTTTTTTAAGTATTATAGAAAGGCATTTAGCTGCCCTGGGTATTAATGTAGCTAAAGGTTTACTGGCTGTTTTAGTGTTCTTTTCAAGGTACATAAATGAATTTTTGCACTGATGCTTTCACAGTTTCATTTGTTAAAGAAAACAACAAAAGTGCATCACTGCAAAGCTGTTAGCTGTTATTCTTATAACATGGCTCTGGTCTTTATCTGCCAATTCAGTGAGGCCAGACAGGAGGACCTCGAAGCCTCTCCAGGGAGTCATGGACAATTGTAGTCACCAGCCATTTCCCCTGCATCTCTTTTGCCCCATTGTAGCACAAGGGAACAGTTCATTCTTACCCAGCAACAGGACTCCTTGCTTGTGGCTAATCAACATGTTTCTTTTGTCTTTCGTGCAAGAATGAACCGTCACAGTCAGACACCAGAGACAAGGGCGATCAGACAGGGGGGCACTAGGCCTTGCTGGAGAAGTTTTACTTTTCATACCACACAAAGGGATTACCTTGACTCTTGGGTATTTAGTGTAATAGCATGATATCAGCTGAACTTTTACCACCACTATAGTCAGCACCCCAAAAAATTGCACTGGTCAAGCCCCACCACAGATATTCTTAGAACATCATGTTTAAAAAGTGACACGGGCCATTTTTAAAGGACAAGCATTACATTTTGTTCAATATGTCAGTCTCTGGCTACCACATCCTATAGGAAAGATTGAATTTCTGACCTCATTTCTGAAATGAACATCACAAAAAAAGATTTTACCATTCTGTTTTAGCTTTTTATTTCTTTTCAGTAAGTCCATAGGCTTGTGATTGTCTTGCATTTAAGGAAAACCCAGAATAATTCAGTTTTTTTCTCCTTTGCATTACTAGGGGTCCTTAAGGTACAGTAAAGTTTTTACAGGAAATTCTATCAATAAATAAGGAAAAAGACAATAATTGAACCTAAATGAAATATTTTGGTAAAGAACAATGAAATAACATAGAAAATCCAAAACATGAAGCAGGTAGATGTGGTTTGTTTTTTCCTTCAAATGAGCTTTAACTCTCTGCACTTGTACTGCAGAACCATGTATCTTGAGTATTTTCTGCATACAGCTCTTCTGTACTCAGAATGCCATTTGTGTGCATTAACTTTTACTTTCCCTAGCAAGGAAAGACTGCTTCAGTGGCACATGTGATACTTCTGTCTTTCTTGAATGGCCAATAGCTATGCATTTATTAGAATATTGCATTAGTTCTGTAGTCATCTGTGACTATGAAATCAATCTATTGTCGTACAATGCACATATCATTAATTAGAACATCAAGAGGTTGATTTCTTGCTGAAAGCATGAAGAAAATGGAATACACTGCTTTGTCTGTAGAGTCTTCTTCAGGTACCTGTGTACTGTATGTGCATTTCACTTTTTTTTAATTAACTTCTGCCTGACCCTTTACATGTTGACTCATTTCTCCACTGTCCGTTGTCACATTCTAATACATTTCACTAATGAGTTTAAACTGTCAAATATTCAGTTTTATTTAACTGGCAAGCATACATAGCCACAGGTGATAAACCTGGCCTGCAGATGTACTTTACTGTAGTATTTTAGTCCATTATATATTTTTAGACAAAATTGATTAGTTCTTGCATTTCAAGAACACTAGTCATACTATGTAAGAAATGCTTAACTATGTTTCAAATTAGGATACCAGAAAATTAACTGCAAAAAGAAATACTTACAGTATATGTGTGTGTGTGAAAAGCTCAATAAATGGCAAATCTGGAAGTGGTCTGGAATTGAACACTATCAAATATATTTATTAATTTATGTATTTTTCACTTTATTTAAAATTATATCAAAGAAAGAAGCAGAGATTCATTCCATGCTATAAAGAAAGAAGAGAAGAGAACATGTTTTGGTGTATGAAGCCCTGAGGAAGAATTTAGCTGAAATGATGTATTTTTATTTACTTCTCAGGGTGGTATGAACTTCTGCTTGTTTTCCTTTGCACCTCACATAGTGGCACGTATCCCAGCTCAAGTATAAGTCTCAGTGCTGCTTTGTTATTCACACAGTATAATTCGTTATCTATTTTAAATAAATTGCAGTAGCTGCCTGAAGAACAAAGAAGATTTCCTGATGTATGTATTTTTCTAAGGATCCTGGACAATATGTCAACTTCCTTTTTGCAAATAAATATTTCTTAAGAATGAAATCTCGTTCAGTTAAAAAGATCATAATTTCTTTAGTTTCTTTCTTGAAATTCCAAAATTAAATAAGTATTCTAGTCATAGTACATTATTGATATAGTTCAAGAAGGCTGCAAAGGAACAAGTAAAGGTTTATTCCATGCAGAAAAGAAGAAGAAGGCTCCATAGCCCAAACGTTGTGTTTCTTTTCTTCTCTTTTCAGCATGGAATAAACCTCTACTTGTACATGATGTAAAATATACTCTTGCCTTGTATACAGTACTCATTTGAGTCTCTTCCTAGATTGGAGGATTCTTTTGCATTTGAAAGATTTTAGCCTTACTTTTCACTCCTTACCCTCAAGTGAGAGAGGGATTTCTTTTTTCTAAATAAAAACTGAGCATTTCCTTTCCCAAAGCATACTGGCATTTTTCAGATTAGCAGATCAGTACTTTTATTTTAGATCCCCAACATCCCCTTATTTTACAGAGATGGATAAAAAGACTGAGCCTGATAAACAAAGGGGGGCTCCCCCTAAGGAAAGAAGAAGCCAAACCACCCTAGAAGAAGCAGCAAAAGCAAAAAAAAGCCAGAATACAAGACAGTGAAAACTGCAGCTGATTCTATTATTCTCTCTTAAACTAATTAGGTCCTTTTCCTCACTATTCAAGCTGCCCGTTCACCCATCCACTGCCCAATTCTATCGACTTTAGGATTTCTGCCTCAAAAAAAATTCTACAGGTACATTTGCATTTGTTTGCAGCCCCCTATGGTGAGCAAATCGCCACTTCAAAGCCGTCACACTAGGAGAGAAGCAAGCAAGACCCAGACATTATGAATTATTGTTTTGTCCCTTTAAGCCGATGTACGGGAGAACTAATTGAGCTGCCTTTTGGGAAGAATGGAGCAGGGGGGTCTCCCATTCATAGCGAGCTGTGATGGATGATCTGTGATCCAAAACGGGCCACTTCAGAGGTCAAAGGGCAGAAGGGGAAGCTCTGCCAATCAAGGCGACTATTCTCCTGCCTGGCTCTCTCCCCCTACTCTTCCACCCCATTCGGTGAAGGAATTTGTGCCGGAGTTGATAAGACAGAAACATTTCCAACAAAATACCGTTTCATAGCTGCTTCATTATTTGAAGGCATGCCCAGCCAAAGCCCTTTCCTGCCCGTTAAGTCTCCATTAACACCTCGGCCGCGAAGTTGGGAATTCGTTGCAGTGTGTTTAAAAAACAAGTATTTGCCTTGAAAAGACCCTAGAATTGCTGGATAATGTAACCCCGAGTCCAGCCAATTTCATCCCTGAATCTCTGGAAGCATAATTGATCATATCCAACTTTTCATTCCTGTGCAAATTGCAGAATTAATGTTTGTACTCCCATATGCAGAAACAACCAAATAAAGTTAGCAATTCTAGCATCTCTAGCAACACAATGTGTCTCAAAATAAAATGATGTATGTGCAGACTTCTGATTTCAAACAAATTTCCATGGCATACTGTACATACTGTTGCAAAATAAAAAATGGCAGATTATCCAAAGCTTTTAGTAATACATTAATTTACAAATTTCAGTTCAAATCAATTTTTATTTTTGATATTGGTTGATTATTTTATTTTTCATTGATAAAAGATTCATATTGTCTGACTTTTTTCTGCGTGCTGGTATAGAGTAATTGCCATTTAACCCCTGTAAAGGTAGCTGCAGTTTATTAAGGGATGGATACTTTGTACATACTGCATTGTAAAGTGCTTTAGAAGTACTTTAGAAATTAATATAAATATCTTACAGTACATATTTTCTGGCAGTTGCAAAATATGTTGTTTCTTTTTTACAGCAGAACTGTACCCTTCTCTGTTCACCTCTCTATTATTGAATACACACCTAAACAACCTTTAAAGAAGGTGCATGCAAGTTTTTATTCCAGTTTACAAAACTATGCTTAGTCTCACTTTATGACAGCTTTTGAAGGAATATTAAGAGCAGTTTAATAAATTATAAAATTACTTGAGTTCACTCTTTTTCTTGTTTCTGGAAGCAATTGTTCACTTTTTACAGCAACAATTTTTGGGTTAACATGGGATTAACCTTTGAAGCATACAGAACTACTGAGCAGTTTGATTGTTCAGTGTGATGTGATTCCTGCAACACTACTGTATGTATATGAAGCAGGCAAAAGCATTGCCAGCAAATTCTTCTACAAAATCGACAAGTACAGTTTAATTAATGGCATTTTAAATATGTGGTTATCTGATTACAAATGAAAACAATTCTATTATTCAAAGTTTTTTTTCTATAGCCTAAATAAATTGAAAAAATAGATGATTTCTCTTACCACACTTTTTCCCAACCCACACTAACAAACAGCAAGAAAGTTTTCCAAATCCGGACGCCTACAGCTTTCAGTGTTGTGTCTATCTGGAACTGTAATTTGTAACTGTAATGTCTAACAAATTGCAGAAGAACTAGAAATCTCCTACACAACCAAAATGTAAAAGATTACAAATATACAGGACCAATATAAATACTGATAACTCTTTGAAAAGTTTTTGTGGTAGTGAACATTTGGCTAAACTTTTATGCACATACTGCAACATTTTTAGTATAAATTGAAATATGAATTTGTTTTTGAAATGGTAAAACAATTCATACTGTACCACCTAAGGTTCTATGTTTTTCATTTTTTTCCTCTTTGTTATGTTGCTCTAAACATGTTATAGTTTCATAAATGTTATAGTTAATGTTTCAGTATAGAAGGTACTCAAAGCTTGGAGACTCAAAGTACTAATTTTTAAGATCCCTTAAAAAGATACCTGCTCATAATGTTGTCTGCTTTAGGACTAACTAATGAGTTGGTAGTTCTACATGTGAAATGTAAGAAGAAATCTTCCAGATTGAGTCAAGATCTGATTTGTTATTGAAGTGGCTCTCTAGAAGTACTGTAAATGTTGTATAAATGGCAGCAGCAAGACCTAAATGCAGATTTTGGGTCAGTACAGCATAAGGATTTGGCAAACCTTGAATAAGGTTGCATTGCTTCTCACTATTTCATTGAGAGCTGGGTAGCATTCAGGCACTGAGTACACAAGAGGACCTTGTTGAGCTTAAAGGCTGTTTTTGGCTCCAAAATGTGCGCTGAAGAGGCAAGTCCTAAAAATAGATCAAGCCTTTCTTTTCCCATCACCTGACGATGTTCACAAGCACACAAGGAGTAGCGGGAGGTGATTCCCATAATTATGCTAATTACCTATTCATTCAGCATCTAGGAATTCTGTGCAACAAAAGCATACTCAAAACAACCTCCAGTCCCATTACTCCTATTATTTCTTTAAAATGTGTATCACTTGCTAGTTTTACTTTTCTTGGGACTTTCTTTAACATGCTGAAGTCTGTTAACAAAGAAAAAACAAGCAGTTAATAATGCAGGACAGCCAGTTGTGTTTGTCCTGAGCTGTCAAAACCACTGAGCCAGACCTACAAATCTTTGTTTTTTCACCCTGTTAATGACTAAATACCCATCAAAATGTTATTGCAGTTGTGTTTAATACATATCAAATGAAAAACGTCCAACATTGGCAGAAATATGCTGAAAAGAAAATATGGGCAAGAGATACAATATTATTCCTCTTTAGTTTTGAACTAAATGTGTGTTAAAATGGTATGTATGCATTTTATTTGCTACATATTATTCATTGAAAGATGCATGTGTTGCATTGTATAAACTTTTCGTTTCTATTATAAGCATTTTAACCTTTTCTGTGTATGAAGTTGCAATCGCATGTCAATGTTTCAATTGTTACTATCCCAGAACCCAATGAAGCAAATATTATTCAAAGTCAAATGTGCTCATTTAAAAAAATAGAATATTGCTGGGGTATGAATCTTGTTGCACTTCTGCAAAGAATCTTTTGAAGAGTTTTAAGTCAATCATGCATTGACAGGCTTCTTCATGGAGTTTCTAACAATAAGGACTTTTTAAATACTGTGGAATCCCAGGTCTTCACAGCAGAGGACTGACTCAGCCATGTCAAGTACTGACATCAAGGGACATCAAGTACTGTATGTCAGTCTTACCCAGCCTCCATTGAGCATTTAGAATCAGAAACAAATTAGATTAATTCAGCTTCACTTGACATATTTCAGAATGTTTTGTAGAATATGACTGCTTGCAGAAAGTTATTGAGCAGAGAGGAGAACATATCGTACATATTTTATAATGCTCCAGAAGTGTGTTCTAATCTGCTTTATCCTTTTAAATTATTTAAATATTGTAATTATGTGTAATGGCTCGATCTGTGCATCTTACTATTACTGTACCTATTGTTATAAACCACAGGCGGAAAGAAGGAAATAATTTCAAGCTCTGTCTTTAAATACTCTGGGCCAATGTCCCAACAAAACAAATGAGTTTAAAAGGTTAAATTCAAATTAAGACAAATGAGGACCAAGCTTTTTTTATTGCACCTCTTGATCTGCATTGTTCCACTGTTTAGCAACAGGTGCATTCCAAAGACTCACAGGCTTCTTCCTACTGTCCTCATTGACAGAAGCTTTTCGGTTGTTGTAAGAACGACAATTGCACTGCACATCTGACCTTGAAATCACTAGGAAAGTAAGATGAAGCAAACCCCAGCTGTAATAAGGATGTTTTACAACAAAGTGCAGAATATTTGCAAATGTGACTTTGGCGTTATACTAGCTAATAATCTGTCTTAAAAATAGTCTAATACACCACTGATCATAGAGTGTTACAGATCAAACTATTACAATACTTTCATTTTTACACCAGATACTATGAGGATATATTTTTCATGAAGTGGATCATACAGTACATCTTCTGTCAAGAGCACCATAAACACTGAGGGGTACTTCCAATTCCTGAAGAGCTGATGATCTAAGACAATATTAACATGTCAAAGTGTTGCATGCTGCAGTGGTAGTACGAGAGACACCAGGTTAAAATTGTTTTCAGTTTAAAATCATTTGAATTCTCTCTTGATATTTATACTTATTTGGTGGATATCATATTGCTCCTGCTTTCTTAAAAGCAGATTTATCTTGGGGATGATGCTCAATGATTCTTCTAAAAATGCTTTTAGTTAGAGAAATGTACCTTGCTCTTTCAAATCCGGATATTTTAAATTTCATTTGCTGTACATAACTGTATCCCCACAGAATCTGATACAAAATATAACATCTGAAGTCAAACACAGATGTTGACCATTTATTTCATCCATCCACTATATTACACATTTTGAATATTTTTCTTTTTTGACTTTTTGCATGCAGTTGGTCATCAGCTTGTTGCCTTTTCCCTTTTCTTTTATGATATAAATGAAAAGAAAAGGTAACTTTTGCAGTTTTGCTTGCTTTGCATCACATTACGGCCCACAAACTCTGAAAGGCACCCTTTTAAATAGCATGACCCTGGCTGACTAAAGCTAAGCTGAATGAGTTAAAGCTAAGCTGACCTTGAAGGATTGGCATGTTCCTGTATAGAATTTTAAGGCCCAGGCTCTCCCTGTTTGCTTGTACAAATGTTTGGCACGGGTAATGCAAATTGTCTGTGTAGGCCTGACAGTGTGAAGTATGGCTCCAACCTACCAATGTGTGAGCTAATTATGTCCATAGTGTGGCTCAAAAGGGCCAGACACTGTTGTTTGGGTCAACCCTTGAGAAAGCCAAACAGGTCTAAATCAAGTCCCTCGTTATGCCAACCAGCTCTTTCCCTTGGTGTCTAATAAAGGTAAGTCACAATGGCCTTGAAGCAAGCAGGGCCAGCTAGGGTATTGTACAGCGGTTGATCAATAGCCTTGTTTGGCCACAACAGATGGCTGGACTGGGGCCAGGGGAAGGAAAGGGGGGCTGCCGTACGTCTTCACTTTGCATCTTTTTCCCCTTTTTTATTTAATAGAAATTTTAACACAGAGACAAATTAGCTACTGTGGAGTACCATCTGCTACAGTGTGTATATTGAAGGTGATGGAGGCAGCACCTCGGTGCTGGGGGGTGGGTGTCATGGTAGGGGTCTTCCTGACATGTTTACGAACTTCTAAATTTACAGAGTTAAATCATTTACAAGCCCACAAGGTCACTCGTTCAACCTGAATAGAAAAGCAGAGCTTTGACTGGGTAGAAAAAGGTAGAAGAAATACAATTCTAGCCCTGTAGTCATGGAACTGAAGCCTGAAAGCCAATATTATCATTCTGCGTTCTGCTTTGTTGTCCTAATGGGCATAAGTTAAGTTGTTAATTTGGGAACTGTATGACTTGTTTTCCTCTGCTTTGAAAATGATCAAACTGAACATACACTGTAGGTGTGAGAGAAAGTATGGTGTTATAGAAAAAAAACATAAAACAAAACATGCTCCACAATGTTTGTTTTGAATTGGCACCATTATCCTTTTCTATTGATCAGTTTATTGTTGAAGGTTCATGTGGTGCTTATGGTTCTTTGTTTAGCCTTGTAGTTGCATTTTATGGCTTAACTGTTTTTATGTTGTGACACTACAATATTGACCATTAAAGAGAAGAGAGATATTTTAAAAGTGCTCTTTACATTTCATTGTATTTTTACATGGTATTTAAATGGTGCTTACTTTACTACCAGCTTCTGTTGAACCCAGTTAACAGATTTGTATTGGTATGACAGACATGTAAGGAAAATCCTGTTGTTATTAGAAATGGTGAGAGTGGACCAGTAGGAGGCATACAGTACTTCCCAGTTAACCTTAAATTCCAAAACCGAAGCCCCAGTATGAGGGCTGAGCAACAAGAATAACTGTGTTTTGGAGGAGACATTAATCCCAGTAATGAACATTAAAGGTTTAATGAAATAAAATAAAAAAGCTCATCCTAAAGTTCTACTGCTTGAGGTTAAAGATTGTCTCCTCCCGTTAGTTTGAGATGGGAAATTGCTATAATTGGTTATGATGAAAAACAAAATATTTTTTTTCTTAAAAATAAATTGCTTATGGAAAAACATTACAAAACATTCACAAACATAAAAACATACATCCTCAATACTGTGTTAAAGGGAAGCAGGAACCTACTGCATCCAGGTAAACAATGAGCATAAGGTAGGATACGCCCTGGGCAGGACACCAGTCCATTACAGGGCAGATACAGACACAAACACCCTCACACCATGGCTATGGTTTCCCCAGGAGCCAATTAACCAACAAATATGTCTTTGGATTGTGGGAGGAAACTGAAGCATCCAAAGGAAAACCCACGTAAATACATGGCGAACATACAAACTCCACAAAGATAACACTCCAGGTCCAGAATTGAACCCAGGGCCCAAGCTCTGCAAGGCCGTAAATCTTGCCACTGTGCCACTCTGCACAGTTTAAATATATAATAATAAGTATTGAACAGTTACAAAATTACAATGTATTTTGAATACAGACAATAGTGTAAATGTCCTTTATGTCTCTTGGAAGATTGTTCTATAGTACAGGTCCAAAGTTTAGGTTTAAATCCAAAGTAGCGGAATGGGTAGTCATTTAAGGATAGTCTTAAAGTTTTTGTGGCTCAAACCCAGAGTCCAGAAACTCAAGACTGTGTGAAGGGATATATAATGAATGACAATTCCAAATGTTGCCTGGTGCAAAACTATTCAGAGCTTAATTCAATTTGTGCTGTAGCATAAACCTTGGGTTTTGTTGTTAAATTGGTGAGATATATAAAGAGTGTAATGAAGGGTGATTTTGTACTACAGTACCTGTAGAATGTTTACCTCTGGAAAAAAAAACAGTATTTTGAGTTTCTCAGAAACAGGTGCAGAGTTAAAAGGCTTCATGAAAAAGACACATAATGTATTACAAACAGCTATACAATGTACAGCATTAGATGGACGTTTTTCTTCTCAAAACAGAGGTCTCAAGTACTTAAGTGTTTACTACTCACAATAGAGGATGTATTGTGATATTAGGTGTACTTTTAGTGTTTGAAGCCAAGTAAATATATTGTATAGAGTTGAAGCTAGATTAAACTTGATTTTTTCATTAATGCTGTTTGTGCTTTGATTCTACAGGATTGGAATACAAGGGTAACTCGATTAATGTTTTTGGTTTAAATATGATTTCCTTGACTTTTAAATTCAATATTCAAATTTAATGCAATTTTTTTCCAACTAGCACTAAAGTTCTTTTAAACTACTAATTTACATGAAAATAATCACAAATACTTGTACCCAAGGAAACCCATCCTACCAACTCTGTAAATGGTTCAGATGCACAAATCCGGAATGAGACCAAAATGCATTAAAAGAGAGATAGACTTGATCTCAGCACCATAGTTAATTGATGTTTAGATACAAAAATTGAAAGGCACATTGCTTTAATCACCAATCATTGTAATTAAGATTGTTTTTTTTTCCTGAGTGTTAAACATTTTACAAAGATAAGTATTAAGGACTTAAAGTTAAAGTATAAAAGTAGTAATAAAAGCAAAAAGTATTTAAGGCTTTAAATATTAAAGTTTTCTTTAACTTTGTACTATGGAGTGTTGTAGCCAGTAACTGAAAATGTCTTATTTTCACTATGCATCTTGTGAATTTGAATCTGAGTAATTAGAAATTCTTAATTAAGTATTAAGGTACATTTCAGCACAATTCATTCTTCTGTAGTGCAGAAAGTGAATCCATCTCCATATGAGAGCATTCTGATGTGTTTTACTATTATTTCGTTTTACATTGAGCAGGCACATTATAAACACAAAAAGAATGATATACTGTAAATGTTTTCAAATGTGGTCACTTTTTGAAATATATATACTGTAAGACAAGATAATAAAAGCATTGTAAAAATAATGTGTAGTACTCCATATTTATGCCTTTAGTTTTTTGTCTAATTGTGTCTGCAAGTTGAAAATCAACCCGTTTTAAGGAATCTCATTGTAGAAACAGTGAGTAAAAAAGGTAGAAACATTTATAGCTTTGACATGGGTAGAAGTCTGTTGACCTTTCTATAGTAATGAGTGAGTCAGCCTTGCTACGTTGAGGAAGAATAATGTGTTTTCAGAATTTGTCCTGATAAAGCATCTAAATACAAGTTTAAGAAAGTAAGGTACCTACAGTACCTTACACATCTGCTCCACTAATCTTTCCTGATTATCTGGCACAATCAACAGGACACCCACCATCGGGATTATTTGTTTAACAGAGGCACGTAAGGTACCTGTATCTTAATGAAGCTGCTGGCAGCAAGCTCTCTTATTGATCCTAGTCCATAAATCAGTTAAGCATCACAATGCATAAGCCACTTAATTCTTCCCTCTCTAGCTAAATGGTTAAATATTATTCACCAGTCGACATGGCAGTGCAAGAGGCAGATGTGGTGTGTCCTCACACAGAGCATTATCTCCATAGTAATATCCTAGGCAAAGATTCATGGTGATAAAAGCATGTATGTCATCCTGCCTTTTAACCTAATCTTGAAGAGAGTGGCTGCAATTTTTTATTCTTACAAACGCAACTCAGCATAGATGAGCCCCTTATCCTTAAAATATAAGTTTAACTGTGCTGACATGAAAAGGCTCCTACATTATATATAATATAACATACATAATAATGAAATGTAATTCTAAACAGTTTTTGAGCTGTAGTTATTTTCTGAATATATAGTGCCTGGCAAAACTATTCAGACCCTTTTGAGGGTGTCCTGTTTTGTGAAATTACAAAATAAGACACACAATTTGTATGTGTATGTGAAGACTTCAAAAGGTAAGGGAAGTTTCAATAAATGCATGCAAATAATAATGAGAAAAAACTGACATATATTGATTGCACACCTGTATTTTGTGAATGGAAGCCCCTTTGGCAACAAGTAACAAGTGCAAGTCTTTTGGTGAAAGTCTCTACCACCTTTGCATAATGCCTTAATAATGGGGCAATTTTTACCCATTCTTTATGGGTTCAGGTTTCTCAAACTCTCTCAAGTTGCTTGGGGATTGCATTTGAACAGCAGCTTTCAAGTCTTTCCACAGATTCTCAATTGGATTCACATCAGGACTTCAACTAGGCCGCTCAAGTACATTTACTTCTCATTCTTAAGTCACTACAGTTTAGCTTTGGCTTTGTGCTTTGGGTCATTGTGCTGCTGAAAGGTGATGTTTTTCCCAGTTTCAGGTCTGAATCACATTTTTCTCTAAGAATTGCCAGTACTCTATGTTCCCATCAGTCTCGACAAACCTCCCAGTTCCTGCTGATGAGACACAGAGCTACAGTAGGAAAATAATGCAGTTGCACCCAAGTTTAACAGCTAGAAGAGTTTTGATAGAGTGACACACTATGTTGGTTTTGTGTCAGATGTAATGCTTTCCATGCGATCGACTGGCTTTCTGTCCAGGGCGTATCCTGCCTTGTGCGCATTGCCTGCCAGTATAGGTCCTGCTACACAGGTTAAAGTTGTTAGAAAATGGATCTATAAATAAGCCCCTTTTCTGAAGTGACAGGAATATTGTTGACTTCAGGGCATTTTCTACCAATTTCAACTTTCAAGGTTACCATTGGCCTCAACAATTTCCCCTTTGCCCAGCTGCTTAGTTAGGAGGTACAGCCCGATCTAGGCAGTGTCTTGGTGCCTTCTACTTCTTAATGATCAACTGCAGATAGATATTTTAACACCATTCTCCTGATCTCTGCCTTCATACAACTTTATCCCAGAAAGTTTGTAAGTCTTCATGGTTGGGTTTGTGCTTGAAATTCACTCCTGACTGAAGGAGTGTACAGAAATAGGTATATTTATGTAAATCACCATTATTGCACACATACAGAATCTACTCAACTAATTATGTGGGTCGCCAAGGAACAAGTAATAGGTTTATTCCATGCTGAAAAGAGAAGAGAGAAAACACAACATTTTGGCTGTGAAGCCTTCTTCAGGTGTGAGAAAGACAGGGCAGACAGCAAAAAAGCAAAGATTAAATAGCACAAAAGAACAAAAGCTGAGAGAGGGGAGGAGGCAGGAAGGGCAGAGAAGCAGAAAGGCCACTAAGGAAGTGCAAAGTGGAAAGGGGTGAAGAAAGGTGTGAAGTCAAAACCTGCATGAGAATAGAAAATATTACATGGAAATAAGTCGGTCACTGAGAGAAGGGGGATGGTGTGAACCTAGTTTCAGGATGAGTTTCGTTTCTGTTGTTTTTCTGCTATGGGAGTTGAGAAACCCTTTTTTGAGAACAGAGACAGAGAGATCAGTGTGGTCATGGCCATCTGAGGTGAAATGAGAAACTATGGGCTTGGAGAAATCTTTAATCTTCACAGCCTGAACGTTTTCTCTGAAGTGGTCTCCTAGTCTCCTTCCGGTTTCCCCAGCGTAGACAGCTGGGCATTTTTTGCTGGAGATACTGTAAATGAGGTTGCTGGAGGTACAGAATGTCGTCTGGGTGATCTGGAATTGACCTGAGGGGCCCTGAATGAGCGTGTTGTTAGATATGTATTTGCGGGTGATACAGCAAGTTCTGTTGCAGGGGAAGGTGCCTGGTGGGGATGATTGCCGAGTGCAGTCAAGGGAGCTGTGAACCAGAAGTTTACTTAGATTCTGTGGTCGGCGGTGTGAGATGATTGGGCGGTTAGAAAAAAGGGTACCGATGGAGGGATCACCTTGTTAAATGGAGTAGTTGTTAATAATGGTCCTGGGGATAGAAAGTGTGTTAGAGTGGTAGGGAAGTACCAAAGGAATGCAGTTGTGAGACCAGGAGTTCCTGGTCAAGTTGATGAGCCGAGGGCTGTTTTAGGCCTGGGTGAGGGCCCTATTGATAACATGGGTGGGGTATCCTCTGTTGATGAAAAAATAATACATTTTTAGTTCTTTGGTCTGGAAATCCATGTCATCACTGCAGAGTCGACGTAGCCTGAGGAACTGTGAAAAAGGAAGGGAGTTTTTGGTGTGAGTGGGATGAAAAGAGCTGTACAGGAAATAGCTGTGTGAATCTGTGGGTTTGTATTAGACCGAGGATGAGAGTCGTGCATGGTTAACAGATAAATTTATGTCTAGAAACGGAAGAGTGGTGGAGATTATGTTAACTGTATATTTGAGGGATGGGTGAGAGTTACTGAATTTATGCAGGAAGTGCTCTAGCTGGTCATTAGAGCATGTAGCAGCACCAACGCATCATCAATGTATCACTTGTAGAGGTCAGGGACAAAGCCAGTATAGGAAGCAAAAAAGCATTCTTCTACCCGGCTGACAAAAATATTGACATAGCTAGGTCCCATCCTGGTACCCATGACGACTCCACTAACCTGCTGATAAAAAAGGTTATTAAATTAGAAGGCATTGAGTGTGGGACCCAATTCTGCAAGACTTGTGTGGATTGTGTGTTGTAATTATGTGGGCTGTTAAGATAATTTCTTGCACCTACATTAATTTAGGTTTGTCAAAGCAAAGCAAATTCTGTTTTATTCTGTTTTATTATTTTATGGAATTTTATTTACAAATCATTTATTTACAAATCTCACAAATTACAAAGCTTCGGTGTGGCAATTGTATCTGAAACAGACATGGGTAAAACCTTTAGTTTTCATACAGAAAACATACTTCTGCATATTAGGAGAAAAATATAATAGGAATGCTGATAAATTACTGTAGATTGTAAGACAAATTCGGAAGGTTATTCTGATGAACAACATAGAATAAGATGTGCAAAATGCTTTTAAACTGAATATGTTAAAGAAATGGATCATCTACATTTTAGATCCAACCACCATAAATGATGCATGATAATAGAGTCACTAAGAGTGAACTAATATAAGTAACTTTGCAGTCTTATAAAGCATGAGAATGGTCATACACTATACTCAGCAACTGTGTGTCATGCCCAGTACACCTAGAGGGCGCTCTACTCCTGTCCTGTTCCTAGTTCCCTGTGATTATTCATGTCTTTCTGGTGTGTCTTGTTGTATAGCCTATTTACTTCCTGTTCCGGCTCTGCTCCTCGCTCAGCATTGAGGTTTGGATGTCCTGAGACCTGCCTAGCACCAGGTCACTCCTGTCCATGGCCTGAGGGCATAGGTTTCTATACGGCATTTCCTGAACAGCTGAGCTAACCCCCGTCTCACCGCTACGCATAGGGTCTTTTTCTGCTCTCCTGCCATTCCACGGTTCGTCCTTTCCGACATCCGTGACACCGTGGGTATATACATTACAGTCTTCATTCCCTTCCTTGAATGCTTCTTACTGGGGAGATGAGGTATTAATGCTGCTACTTTGTTGCGCAGATTACCTAGTCCAATCTCATTTTTGATTACACTGAAAGCCTATTCCATTTTGCTCAGAGAATGAAAACCTGCATAAATGCTATAGGTGTTGCTAATCCAGTAGGCAGTACTCTGACCCCATGCTACAGTTGTGTGAATGGGGACAATATGTTGTGGGAATTACTGTCCTTTGGATAGGACATTAGATAGAGGTCCTAACTACTTGATCATTAAAGATCCCATAATACCTTTTGAAAAAGTAGGTATGCTAACTCCAGTGTCACTCTAGGTTTCTACATTCTGACTTTCCTTAAGTTCCCCCTTGATTCAATGATGAGGCAATTACCCACTCCTTTACATGATCTGCTGTGTACTGAGTGCTAGCTTCAGTGTTGGAAAATCCCCTGCCAAACGTAAAGAGGTTTGGGGAACCTTTGGAATGAAATTTGCCACATAAATATGAAGAATTATTCAAATATATCAGTATCGAAACAAACTATTTTTTTTCATTCTTGTTTTATTTTTACCTAAAAGCAGTAAGGCTTAGGACAAGGGAATGTGTTGACTAAAACTTGCTTCCGTTAGAAAACACTTTTTTTGCATAACAAGTCACTCGTTATGATGAGGTGTAGAATTAGTAATATATAATTATTGTGGAGTGAATCTCACTGCACTTTTCTGGGTATTCATGCTGTCCCCAATTACTGTATGTATTTTGTTCTCAATTTCAATCTCATTTGGTGATTACAAAGTTAATATATATATAAAACAGTATTAGCCCTTTATGGTTCTTCTTCTTTCTGCTTTATTCTTTTTGGAGATGTTAGGATAATTAGTAATAAGTTTAGAATTTAGATCAAGGTATGCTATGGTAAGGATAAACAGTGCGCTTGCAAGACCACATGTAGAATATTGACTACATGTTTATATTGCCATTGAACAAGAAAGAAATCTATTTCTTTATAATCAATTATTTCATGGACCTGAGGGCTTTAATGAAAAGTAAGTTGTGCTTTTTGTGGCGAAGCCAGAAAGCACGTCTTTACAGAAGGTGTTGTGGAGTGCGTGAAATAAGCTTATGCCACCGTATTTTTGAATCGCTTCCCTGAATTTGCATCTTTCAGCAAAAAGGCTAAACGAGATCCACTGATCATTAAGCTAGAAGCAACCAAACAAGAAAAATAACCCCAAATAATTGTTTATAGCTTTTAATGTTCTAAAAGTTTTTTTTTATTAATATTGTATACAGTTTTGGAAATGTCTGAGATATGATTACCACATTAAGAATCTATGTCTCCAAACAATGGAATAAAATAACATGTATCGAATGCTTATTCAGAGCAACAGCTGAGGTTAAGCTGCTTCAAAGACACAGTGAAGTACTACTGTACTAAAATATTACGGTAAATGGAGGCTAACATCCTAAAAGTGAGTGTAATGCTCTTTACTTTGAAGTACAAAACCTTTTTCAGATTCTCAATAATGATAAAAGCTGAGGCTTTTAAATACTGTAATACTAAATACTATAATAAGCGTATTTATAAAACGTAACGTACTGTTACATTAACACGAAAGCGCTGGGAGGTGACTGATATTTTGGAAAGTATTTCAAGAGTTATAACAAGACATATTACCTTTTTAATGTTTTTTAACATAATGATTAAAAACATGAGTACGCCCCTAAATCATACAGAAAAGCGTGGTACAGTATAAAGACGCACTTTTTGCAGAACTCTGCCACTTGCAGTTACTGTACTTGCAGTGGTTCGTGTTTTAGTAATGTCCCGATACCATTATCATAAAAAAGCAAACTTATAAGTAAATGGGTAAATTGGGAGTTAACTCTAACTTTATGTTGTTTTACAATCACGTGTCAAATACACGGAGTCCTGGAACGTATTTATTCTATTATTTTGGAATCACAGTTATTTTTTCGGTTTACCCTCAAGTTAGAATTGTCGATTGTTGCAGGTAAGAATTGTCAATGGATACGGCACTTGAAAAATTAGGTATGTTATTGTGTCATGATTCAGACCAATTCGTTAAGTGGTAATCTGCGAACTCCATCGTGCCCTGTCGGCAGTAAGTATAGTTTGATGGAGCGATGCGTTTCATTTTGACAACACCGCCAGCTCGCAAATCAGAGGAATCGCTTTTGAGCTAAAATCCGAAGACTCTAGCGGTAGTAGTGTAAGCAGGTACAACGTCTGCTGTACAGGGGTCAGCTTTGCTATGAGCGACCCATTCTAGAGATTGAGCCAATCCTCAACCCGTTTTAAAGGTGTGCTTTTTTATTGAAAAAATAGGTCTAGGGGCAATGCATTACAACCCGGTTTACACTGTATATGTATGCGATTTTTTTTTCATTTGTGGTCTTAACCGGACAAACATTCAAGGCAGTTTTACCTTTGATAGGCGCAGGTCCTAGTGTTCGACTGTATAACAGAATAAAATCACACCCGCACTAGAATGTTAACTGAAAGTCAATGATTAACTACAGTCCTCGGGTGAGGAATTAGCGTATTTCAAAGTAAATGTAAATGCGAGTTAGGGAGAATGATTGCTAATGATCTTGGTGTCCTAGAGTCTCATTAATGTTATTCTACTTGGAATTCTGACTGGACCCTTTATTGTACTGTATTCTCCTACAACATAGAACATGGTTATTGTACAATAGTTTTATATTTTCCCTGACCTCATTGAAGTTACTACGATTTTTACCAGATTAGAATGGAATCTGACACCTCTATGTGCATTGCATTGAGATTGTATCCGCAAATAATACCGTCTGTAGAAACAAAAAATGAAATCGTAAAGGGCAGTTAAGAATCGCACGCCTGCTAAGCATTTCATTCTTTGGAAACGTTTTCACGCCCCTCAATGCCTATTCTCGTGTTGTTTTGGAGAGGTTATTTACCGTGTAAATGGTGATTTGTTTGGCTATAGTACGGATACAGGGTCGGTGACAGAGGTCTGGCAGACTCCCAGTATGAGATCTTTAGTTGTGAAAGAAAGTCTCACCGAGACATAAGTAGTAATTTTAGTACGCGCTTGAGGAGCTATCCATTCAGCACCACCGCCCGTAGACGCGTCTCCAAGTCTTAGCGCATAAATCTCAGAGGTGTCACAAAGAAGTGGGGGGCTCTTGTAAATTAAGAAACAATATGACCATAAAGACTTTTTACTTATCTCTGGGGGATTCTGGGTAACCTTGCAATCTGGCACTCTGTTACCCTTCAGATGAACTTTTCTAAACCGTTCCTAAAGCTATCCGTTGACTTGGCAACACTTTTGTAAACATACACACTAATAGTGCATTAGTGCTTTATTTGGAATTGAGTGAAATTAATAATTTATGAATAACCACATTATATTTCCCAGATGGACAGTTTATTTATTTTAAAAAAACATGCTTTAATAAGATGTGATTTGCCTTTAAAAAGAGCTGCTGATTCCTTACTGAAGATTACCCTTGCACAAATACGGGTGTAGTGTCTGGCTGTTTATAGTTATGAATGTTGGGTTAACCTGCAGAGACAACATTCCTTCAGCGAATACTACTGTTGTATAATATTAAAAGCGATCATATATTTACTAGGGGTTTACACGTTTCTAATATATACTCGATAGAAATTCGTTGTTAAGTATTTGAGTTTTGTAGAACCTGTGTTTTGAATGCTGTAATTACATTACTAATTGGGGTATTAAAAGGTTATTGGGACTAATAGTGCCGCATCCCAGATTGGAAGCAAATACTTCACAATTTAACTCGTGATTTGGTCTGAACATAGTTCGAACCAAAATATGTCAGTCAATGTAAATTAACTTGAAGCGAAAAAAACAGATGAACTGAAAATATACAAAAATCGTATTTTAAATGTTTAAACCTTTTCTAGACATTTTTTTAAAAAAAAAACCTTTATTACCGGAAAGCCAATAGCACCAGTGAACAATGTTGGAAAGATGTTTTCTTAGTGAGATTCAAATGAGATTGTATTTCTCTTTGCGAAACTTCGAGTATCTGCCTTCACTGTAATAGTGCACTATATCGTAAAAGTGCATTTCCCCATTAAAAGCAAAAATTAAATTGCAGTAACTCTACCTTAGATTACTTTTAAAACGAAATACAAATATAGTAAGCTAAAAAGAAACAAAATCCAATCACGTGGATTTCTAGTTTGGAAGAAATACTTCAGTTATTTCATTTTCATGAAAACTTCGTATGACTTTCATGCTCGTTCGCCCTGTCTCTCTTATTTTACTGATAATCATTGATACATGAAAAAAGGCTTTTCTTCCATGCCATCACTTCGCCTCCCAAGTTTCCTTACCCTCCAGTGATTTCATTCATCTGACAATAGTTAGCATCACAATGGACCCTTCTCTCAAGGGCCTCTTTGTGAACATGATGCTTAAAGAGGACTACGGATTTCTGCTTCTACAAAGGGACTCTGACTTATTTTCCCTCGTGCTTTTTAAATTGCAGACAAACTTACAATATATTTGCGATGGAATGTACTAGAGTATTACTGTTATTTACACTTCAAGTCTGCAAATAATCTCACTCCTCTCACATTTTAGTGGAAGAAAATAGGCTACTGGCGTAGTCTTGTCATTTTGCTCCACTTTGAAGGGTAAGTGTGATAGATTTAGTCAGGTCATATACAATATAAGCATTTGTAACTTTCAGTTGTAATAATAACATGAAGCGAGAAGAATAACAAGATGGAATTTTACTCACGTGGTATATTTAGGAAAACATAAGCAAAAGGATTTCTTTATCGCAATAGTTTATTGGCTATACCAGATATTTTAGCAAAAGAATCACAGAAACGAAAATAACGCTCTTATATACAAAATATATAGAAATATTATTTAATAAATATAACAATTGATTTACATATATTATCCCCTTGCAGTAAAAATCGCCGTTTGTTGAGAACAAATCTATATTAATCATTCATGGAAAAATTAAGACATTTCACATTTTTCTTCAAGTATAAAAAAATGAAAAAACAATATTTACACATTATTTCATGAGGATAGAGAAGAATTGCTTCCTTAATGTTGCCATAGCACTGCTATTAAAACAAACATTTAAAAGTGCATTTTGTTAGAAGACTACAGCTTCAAGGTTTAAGGCAAAGTGGACTGAAATAAGACTGATAAAAAACAATATACAAATATACAGTATATACTACTTTTAGAAAACACTCCTCATCACAAAATACAATAGTTTTCTGATTAGAACCTGCAGATACACCGGTCGTATTTTCTTTATACTTCGTATAGGTTTCCCACGACGAATTCTAAAGCAGAAGGATCGCGAGAGTATATTTTCTTTTACAGGAGATTCCATGTTAAATATAAACTGGGAAAGAGGAGCTATGCATTGTCTGACTGTTGTGCATGTTGGCATTACAATTGATCTTACTCGGGTAGCAAGAAAACCCCTCTTCGACCAATATGTCGGGGCTGTGGCCATCGGCGTCATGAGAGGATGGCGAGTATGTTGAGGAGTCCCATTCAGAAGAGCAAACACTGGTCGGGCTGGCCAGGTCCATCATGCAAGAGCTTGGAATATGAAAGAAGGATTCTCTGTCCTCGTGGTGGTTTGGAATCAGGCGACACTGGTCCGCCATCCTTAGTGTTTCGGTGAGAGCCCAAATGTAGTTATGAGCGAATCTCAGGGTTTCAATCTTAGTGAGTTTGGCATCGTCTGGGAAAGTTGGTAGAACGCTTCTCAGCGCATCCAAGGCAGAGTTCAAGTTATGCATACGATTCCTTTCCCTGTCGTTAGCTTTCACTCTGCGGTTTTTCTTCTGTTTTGTTACCAAGCCCTCACATTTCACTTTCGATCTAACTCTTTTGGTTTTTGGTCTTTTCTCCTGAGGTGCCTGAGTTTGGCTTGGCGAGGAATCCCCAGTTTCCTCCGGGTCGTCCCCTGACTGAAAGCTGTCTGTCAGTTCGTCTGGGAAGGACTTTGTCACAGAGGTGCAGGAAGGACTTGGGGATTCAAAACTTAAAATGCTCCCTTCGTCTTTGGAGATCCCAAAGTAGAAGTCTCGTGCTCCAGTTAGAGTACAGCCAGTCTTGGGCGACATCCTGTAACAAGCAACAAATTGCGTTAAATAAATCGAAACAGCACTTTAAACCGCGTCCCAAATATGCTATTGTAAAATGATTTAAAAGAGTACATTCTTATTCTATATCACAAATCACATAACAAAGAAAAGTACTAAAAGTGTTGATTTTAGTCTTTTGATTATTATAATGCAAAACAGCATTTTTGCCTTGAACATTCGATATCGGTCCTTTCAAAGTTGTCCAACATCAACTACCTGAAAGAGACTTGAGGTGGAGGACAAAAGCTTCGGAGTCGTGTGGACGAACAAGTCTTATCAATATTGTCCTTGGCTCTTCTTTTTTGCCCTTACTTCAAAATGCAGAACTGTCAGTTTATGTTGAGTGCGGTCTCGTGAAGGGCTGTGCGTCTGGCACACGACTCCCCGTGTCCCCGTTATATAGGACTCGGAGACAATAGGGATTTGATGAGCAAGCCAGAGTGTGCCCTTTTTGGCATTTTTTTTTATCTTATCAGCCTGCCTGGAGTGTGCCTGAATCATTAGCGCCTGGGAAGTGACCAATCAGCGCCTGAGGCTCGGCAACCTAGCCACGCGAGTCCCTTCAGTGGCTTCTTTTCAACCTAATTACTCCACTCTCAAGGCGCAACAAAGGCAAAGACCATAGTTGAGCAACTTCTAGGAACTACAAGACGCGAGAAAGAAAATGAAAAGCCCCTTAAAGAAAAAGTGCAGTTGTACCTAGTTTTGCCTCCTGAATATATAAATCAAGGACATTTGCGATATGTAACACATTGTTTCATGATCAAATTCACAAACTAAGGTGTCTAGGATGTAAGTAATAAATATGTATATTTATTTCATGTAGTGTTATTATTCTGATCCAAAAGGACACCAATCACTCTGCCCAGCTGCCCAGTATAGAGGTTTTATTAAATTATTATAGATGGCGATTTTTTTCATGAGATCGTGCCATTTTTTCAATGTGTTCACCATCTGAATTAAGTAACAGATTAAATACTTTGCCCTTGTTATTTGAAAAAAACGCCATCTCCCGTTCCATTGTACAGTACTTGGAGCGAAGCTCTAATTATTTTTTACAGATACTGTATTAGCTGGAATACTATACATGCAATTGTGCATGGGTCACCTACATTGCAATGAGGTGGATGGACCGTTATTTTTTTAATTGCATTGTAAGTTATCTTGGGGCATTACGGAGAAAATTACAATTTTTATACCGTAAACGGAGCGTATATTAGTGACCTGAGAATTATTTTTATTAAAAGTGTGCTTTATAAGAATGAATGTAATTGATCGACTTTGCTTCAGAGCCTTTTGTAGGTCCTCCCCACTTCCAAACACGGTTTCAAGTATTTGTTATAAGATTTTTACTATTTTTTCTTAAATATGTAGAAAGAAAGCAAAGTCTGAAAAATATCAGCATTTGAACATATACTGGACAGTAGGTGAGTCATGATGGAACATCATAATTTGAATTAGCATTCATTACACTCAAATATAAAGGATTTTATGTTGAATTCTTTTTTTAAAATAGAATTGACTTTTATTGAAGATTAATTTAATTTGAGAAAACTTTGGATGTATTTCCAAATAAGACTATAGCATATTTATTGGAAAATTTCAAGTGCGTATTAAAAGAAAAGAATTGGTGCATTTTCTTTGATCCATATGCATTGCTCTTACAAATCCTTGTACTCAAGAACTGTATTTTTTATATAACACTGGATCTATTTGAAGAAGGGGCATCCTTTTAGAGTCTTGCTGTTTAATGGGTGGTTCAATAAAATGCTTTGCCTAATGTATAGTACCTTACATTCTCTGTCCCAGTGAATTCAGTTTTTGTATGTTCAGAGAAATCTCTTTTCCTTAATTTGGCAGAAATACACTTTAAAGAAATGATTAACACAAATTAGAGGTCCCTCTGAGTACTTTGTGTTCTCAAGATAACATTAAATGTGTATTATGTGAATGTACAGTATAAACACACCCAACCCAAGCTGTGCAATGCTTTTATTAAGCTCTAGAGTTGTTTAGATTGGTAACCCAGAAATAATTCTGCTTTCTATACAATGAAAGACATAAACACCTGCTTTCCTCTTCTTAAAGTAAATAAGGGTAGAAAAAACCTGCATGGCCAGTGAAAAGTATGTATTGTCTATTTCCACAGTCCCAAAAAAACAATGCACAACCTTTCCATGTACTATGCTGCAAGGACTGCATCTTATTGTAATGTATGGCCTATTGTACACTGAAACACACTTGCTTTCAGTGACAGAGAAATATAAGCCTATTTTAGATTGGCATAATTTTGATAACTTCTCTGACATACCCAATGTACTGTACTAAATCACCTATACTCAAAACTTCTCTCAAATGGATGGAATGGTGCAGAATATTTCCATTTATTTTTTTCTCTTCCATCAGACAAACTACTGTATGCATCTTTTAATGTATTTTAAACCCCTTAAGCTTATAATTATTTTAAAAATATACAACCCATTTGAATCATCAGGGGACAAGGGCATAATTAAAAAAAATTAAAGAAGAAATTGAATTTTTGTCAAGTTCCTAAGCAAAGAACTGCCCCTATTTTAGATGCCAAAAGCATAAAGACCCAAGGAGGATGGTAGAAAACAGAAACCTCTCATTAAACAAACAGTTTAAATTTGTCCTTCTGTGGTTTTATTACTATACCAAACAAAGAAGGATCCCAGTACATGTTTTTATTTTTCCTATTCCTTCATTTTTTGTTTCTCATACATAATTCCTGGATAAACCCATTTTTAAAATATTATTATGAAAAAATGAATTTCAAATATTCAGATGGGTTAGTGGGATGATCTCATTGTGTTGATTTGTGAGTTGTGCAAATTCATTAGTAAGTTTGTGGTGACCCATAATGTTTTGTGCAAATTATTTACCTGTGTCTGCTCTGTATATTGCTGTTGCAAACATACTGTATCTTGCATTTCTTCATTTAGTACTGAGAACATTTTGCATTGGTACAATGTAAATAAATGTTTACCCTGTATCAACTACTTAATGCTATTATATCCAGACTAACACAATACAATCTTTTTGTACAGTAGTTTTTCTTAAAATGGTTTTGAAGCACAATTAAATGCTCTTGACGATGGACTGAGATAATTTTCTATGGCTGAAATATTATAACCCCATGGTCAAGAGAACAGAATCTCTGTAGGTAATTCAGTCACCTTCCCTTTGATTCTTCACCCTATTAACAAATGGTGGAAATGTTTATTAAATCCCATACATTGTTTTCCTTATCATAACCTCAACTGCAGGTAATTCTGCTAGCACAACATGACATGACTGGAATGTAAATTTTAAATTTGGACTGATTATGGAACAGATACCACATCCAATTCAATGTAATCCTGCAACCCAGTATTTAGTAGTCATTCCTCAAATGTTGGCTAGTGGAGGTAGGACTTTAACAACTATTTTATGGTGTGCCTTGCAGAAAAAAAGCAGGGATAGTTTGCACAAGCACAGCTATTAGTTATGCAGGGCAATGTGTTGTAAATACATGACTATTTGTAAAGTACAGATGGACTTTATACAGTATATAAATACAATGCCCACAAAGTTTCTTGTAAAGAATCGAAACAATATACTTCTGATTTCTGTGGAAGGATGCATAAAAACTTCCATTGTGATGTTAAGGGTTATAAAATATTCTTAACGAATTCATTTAAGGCCTCATATACAGTAAAGCCTAAAGGATTGTACTCTGCAGGATCGGAGTTGCAGACACCTGCGCAGGACTCCTGCTGCTCTCTGTGCATCTGCTACTTCTTCAGATGTCTGCAGGGTTGCAGCAACGTCAGTGAGAGACACGCTGCTCCAGCAAATCTGTGCCAACTCTCCTGTTTCATTTGAGCTTTGACATTCTCACAGTGCAGTATCGGAAACTTTTTAGTATTTATAAAAATATACTAATTTGGGCAGTTAACCCAAATGGATGCCAAGTTGCCATTCACAGACATTCCATAGTTAAGAGTTTAGTTTTATACATTGTGATATGGAGTACTGTACTTTCAAAACTAATTCTGTTTTACGCTTAGCTCCAAAGTGCAACAGCACATTAGAGTAATTGCTGCTTCTAACCGAGATGGAAACAAATGTCAATTCCAAATTCGGTGTGCGTAATGAAACATGCAAAACTGAATTGGTTAAAATTCATGCATAAACTCAAAGCAATGAGTGTTTTATAAAGTTAATGTTAAATGAATTGTTTTTTCTTCAAATGCATTCATTATTTTGCATACAGTATATGTCATGATTAAAAATATATTGTTCCGATTGCAAATCATTGCGGTTACCAGTTGAGTGCAGGAACTTCACTAGAATATTAAAACAATCTTTTCTAGTCAATTACAAAATAATGTGTTTATATTGTTTTCTATACCTTTCGTGTTTAAGTCAGGTTAGGGTCACAAAGAATGTTAGATTGGTGGTCCACCAGCTCGACATGTTTTAATGTAATCTAAGAGATTTGGTCAAGAATGGATGCACACAGAAAACTCAACTACTTTCTTACAGACTGCAGTGCATTTTGATTATTCAGTAGATCCTCTCTATAACGTAACCATAATGTATGTCTATTTTATTTAAATGTATTGTTTTCTAGTTTTCTGAAACAACACAGCAAAAATGAACCACTGAATAGCAGTTGAGATCTTAAAAATATAATGAGATATTATATTAAAAAATATGCATTACATACTGTAAACGATGATTTCACGATAACTGTTAATTGGGTAAATTATAACATAATGAACACTTATACTGAATGTATAATTTGAGAGATGTTGTATTCACCTACTGCATGTTACAGACACAAAACATTACGTAAAAATTAAAATACATTAATGGTTTATAGTATATTGATTCATCTTGTTAATGCCAAAATTGAATGGAAATTTATTTATTTTGCTAATTAAAACAAATCACAAAAAGGGTAAGAGGTTTTAAAACAAATTTATTTAAACATTAAATATTAATTCTAACGAATCAAATGTTAACTACCTCCGAGAGAAGTTCGAAAAAAAATCAACGCAGCAACTAAAATATCGGAGAGGTAAAACGTACTGAATCTGCAAATCTCAAACACTTTTGTTACGAAATTTTACATCGTCCTTTTAATAGTGCAAATATATGTATATACCGAAAAGCATACCTTTTAGTTCTATTTATTCAGATTTCTGCCTCGAAAATGCAGCAAAATATGTTTCCGTAGGCTTCTCGGTATGGCTACTGCTTGTAATTGATCCTAATTTGTTTCCCATTATCCAAGCAAGCAAAATCATACATCCCGGTACTGGAGTGTCCAAAGTGGATAAAGCATGTCAACACATTTTTATCACACTAGCATTTACGCGTTCTAATTACCAGCAACTCGGATGTTTTTGTATAAACCGATTAAAGACATAAGAAAATCTTTGGAAAGTATGTATTCTTTTCTATTGCATTTGTTCTTGTTTGAATGACTTATTGTTTTGAAATGCGCAAAATGTGCCAAACTTAACAGCAATTACGCATTTAATTATTCTTCTTTCTGCGACCTTAACACTATATTTACTTCAAAGTAAGACATGTAAAAAACAGTGGGGAATATTCTCTCAGACTTTAAGCAAGTAGGTAATTATTATTATTAACTTAGAACCTCAGGTGACCTAACGGTAGCCCTTTGAGAACAGACGTTTGGCACAGGTCTACTTTGTTATGTTTTTATCAAAGACTTCATGTGGTCAAAGAAGCATAAGTATGAGAACACGATATAAAAATAATAGACCGTAAAAAACTCGATAACACATTAAATTCCATTTATTCCTTTCTTGAGGTACCTCTAGGGTCCTTCTGACATTTTCCTGCCACCGTGCGCACGCGTCTCCAAAAGCGCTAGAAAAGAAATTGTTTGGGCTTTTATAAGTGGAGTGCATATGGTAACTGGCTTGCAATTAGATGTTTTTTTGAAAGCTTATTTTTTCACTTTCCATGTGAACTTTCTTTTTTCTCTCTTTTATATATGTGGCCTTTTACATGTCTGAACAAGAGAAAAACTGAATAGAATGCCTGGCAGTTTGGAACTTTAACAAATGGATGGCAAAAATCTGGTGAGCGAGTTTTCAGGCTTAGACTGCCCACTTCAAACGTCCTTCAAACAAAAGCTGAAGACGAAAATAAAGCCCCACCTGGTACTACTGTTTGCTAAAATAATAATAAATAGATTTCGTTTAATAAATAATTGCAACAGATTGTGGAGTGGAGTGGTTGAGGAAGTATTAATCACGGGGCTGGGGGCAGGTATCACCTGCTCTGGAGCAAGGCAAGTTTATTGTTAAATCACCTTCAGACTAACACTTTTCTGATAACTCTACCATTTCCACAGCAACTGGTCGCCTATGTTTACCCTTACTTAGCATAACAAGCACGATATTACACACAACACTGATAAAAATCAAGGGGAAAACTAACAGGTTTAGACTCACACCTGCCCAGGGTGCCAGAATATGGATTTGGCATCAAATAGTTATTTGTAAGGCGGCGATATTCAGTTTACATTGGATTATTTTGCGCTTTTTATAACAGGCTGACAGCATATCCTATCTCCCTGCCCTATTTGTCTATTTTATTGAAAGCATATGGTGATCAGATGATTCCCCGAAGACATATTTGGTTTGTGAATGTTGGAGAGGTTTTGCAATCTCATTAAAGACATAAATGTGTCGGGTTCTTCCGACCAAATGTTGCATTTAATTGCTACGTTCAGTTGAGATAAGACTAGCCTATTTTTATAAACGTAAAAGAGTCCGGTTCAGATCTGTCTGTTATTAAGACAGCATGCGCTCTTGACTTTTGGATAGGTTAGAGGACACCATATGTTCCTGGTTGCGTCTGGTAATGTTGGGCGCACTTAGAATCTGGGGAGAGGGGAGGTACACAAAGACTAGCCCTTGAACTTGAAAAAAGTTCACGAATCTTTTGTTTACATATTCCAAATTAAGCTTTCACAAAAATGTAAACACAGTATTCATATTACTTTAACGCGAGGTAAGACAAGGGGGGTTTGATGCGTCAAAAGGTGTATTGCGCACGCCACTTAACACCTGTTTCTTTCGTTGTCTTGTCGAAAACAGGCTTTCTTCCCTCCTTGTCGAATGTGTGTGCACCATGAAAAGGAAACCGTGATTTGTGGTGACATATGCTTAGCGAAATTGTGTATACTCTTCACAAAGAACAGCTGCTCGTCCCAATATACAGTACCTACCCAATCATAATACCTGCAGACGAAGAATCGGCGCTGTCTTCCATCCCTGTCCTTGCCTCTCCAGACTACCAATCCTTCTGACAACTGTTGGGTTTCATGACTTTATTGTCGCCTTAAAGCAGATGCACATTGTGGCAAAAAAAAAACACATAATCGCGCGCGCAGACATAAAAATGGTTCTCGGGAAACAAGTAACCACATATGCTCAGCTCAAGAGGCACATGTGCACTTTGTGGAAGGACCTTCCCACGTGGATCTGATAGCTACCCAACCTGAATAAAAGTTTTCCCAGTTTCATTAGACTAAGAAAAACATTTATTGTGTAACCCGAACACCGCCCTTACGCATATACCCAATCTGAAGGTGCGTGTTAACTTATTTAAAAGAAGGCAGAGTGCCCGACATGTCTCCATGAAGTCTGGTGCAGTGTTCCTATTTATGCCGCTTAGTTACTGTACTTCTCTATTTCGTGAGGTACTGTAGCTGTCATCATCAGGTAAAACAGGTGTATCGTATGCATGGCATAACGGTGGTAAAGGAACAAGTAATAGGTTTATTCCATGCTGATAAAAGAAGAAAGAAAACATAACGTTTCGGCCATGGGGCTGAAGAAGGCCCCACGGCCGAAACGTTGTATTTTCTTTCTTCTTTTTTTCAGCATGGAATTAACCTATTACTTGTTCCGATGCAGCCTACGCATGCTGACGCAGCTACCCACCTGAACTATAACGGTGGTATACCAATGTTTTAGCATTTAATTATTAGAGCTTGTTCGAAGTTACGTAAATTTAAACCGTGTTAAGCAGATCTAAAAGTTCAGGCGAGTAGCAGCGTCAGCATACTGTACGTAGCCTGCAAAGGAACAAGAAATAGGTTTATTCCATGCTGAAAAGAGAAGAAAGAAAACACAAAGTTTCGGCTGTGGAGAAGAACGTTGTGCTTTCTTTCTTCTCTTTTCAGCATGGAATAAACATATTGTTGCTTTGCAGATCTAAAAGTTGCTTGTTAAATAAGGCACGAGGATAGGTTAACTGGAAATAAGCGATGTGACATGTTAGGACAGAACTGGGATTGAAAATTTCTAGAACAGAGAATAGAGGCTGTTCAGGTTATTTTGGTATTGTGTGATTTCAACATGAGTTCGTAAACTTCTTTGCACATACACTACTGTAAAAGGTCAAATAACGCAGAGGTCTGTAAGTCGTGTAGACCGTAATAAATTTACAATGTGTTTTGGAAAATATATGCCTATCCACTGCGTAATAATCTGAGTTCTTGAACAGTATTTTTAAATTCATCCTCATTTTAAAACATACAGCATAAAACATAAGTTAAAAGGTTCTATTTATACAGTATATGTAACACAATATTAACATATGGACAAGCAAAGTGTGCTTTCTATAAAACCCATATAAAAATGATCGATTATTTAAATCAATAAAAATTGATGAAATATTTCATGCATGCTACAAGCCAAATAAATAAAACTACCCTGCATAATTATAATTATTTAGGGAATATTTTAAATTGTTTATAGAGCTAAGCTTGCAGACGTCTTGAAATCCTCTTTTATTGATCTTTCAATTATCTGTTAATCTGTTAGTCTCTTAAATGCCATGGATTCATATAATTCTACTGTGATTATAGTTTTATAGATTCGTTTCTATTTATTATTTTGTTGCTTTTGTTAAATATGATGTTGGTGTTTTATATATCAATTGTCCTTATTTAACATTATTGTACTGTGCCACTATCAGAAATCCAATATTTGGGTACATATTTATTAATTTGTTTGTTTTATATTTGTTTTTATTTATTTGTTCTTGGGTTTCTCTTTGTGACAACAAGGTCACTGAAATCTGTTACATGGGAAAATTACTGTCAATGTCTCTCATATTTGCTAATTAGTCATGAACTGGATGTAATGATAAATTTACTGCTAGATGAGAAGATTTGACTTTATTTCATAGATCTATTGTGCAATCAGACAGAAAAGTCAAAATCACATATGACTAATCCTGAGGTCATACTTGTGTGGACAAGCTTTTAACATGCCTTCAGAAAACGAACAGAAATTTGTCTATTTTTGAGGAATGTCAGACTGCAGGTACTGTATATGATATTTTATGAAATCCTTTATATTTGGACAACAAAAAATCAATAATTATATTAGAAAAAAAATATTTCACAAGGGTAGAGTTTATTTGCTGTTTTAATCTGTTATGCATCACTCAAAGAAACAGAAGTAGAACAGGATTATACATTGGAATGCTGATTAATATTTATATACATTTACAGGTACATATAAACTACAAAAATAAAACTGAAAAAGTCTTCACAGTGTCTTTCAGCAAACAAAGGATTACACAATAAATATTGTATACTGAGGTGAAAAGTGGTATAAAGTAAGCGAATTGATTACAGTTATAGACTCCCATAACATCTCAAAATAAACAGACTAAATCAAAAAAGTATGAGACAAAATGTCATCAAACATCAGAATCCAGTAGATACACATACTGGACATGATATATATTAATATAACTTAATATGCTTCTTTTTGTAAATTGTCTGTAATCTTTAGGATTTCACGAACTTGTAAATAAAACTCACATTCTTTAAAAATTTTTATACAAGAGGAAATTCAATTTTGTGGTAAAATGAAAAGAAACTATAGCAATTTTCCATAACAGTGTTCAGAATTCTGTTCACATGCTTTACTTAAGTACTTGCAATTTTCTTCTGTTTATGAGTTTATACAATACATACCTGTACTGTAAGACTCATAATTCATCCTCTATATATTTCTTCGCTCCACTTGGTGAATGCCGAGGAAGATTTAACCCTAATGTCTTAAATTAGAAGAAATTTGCTCAAGTAAAAAAAATCTATCTTTAATATACAGTATTATATTGTAAATACAGTAAAAAATATACAGTGAACTCTATTATGAATAGTGAAAAAAAATCTATGAACGAATAAACCTAATAAATACATGGGGCACAATAGCACTAAATATTACTAAATGCCGGTAAATGAGTCATACAGTAGCAGTCAAATAATATTATTATTGTAAAGAAAATAATAAAAATATTCCATGACTTGAAATAGAACATTTTACTTCAAAGACTTTGTTATTTATATTGTGATGAAATTTAACTATTATTATTGCTAATATTTTTACTTGGAATACATATACTATTTTCTGCCATGATCTACTGTATAGTAGATACGAGAAAACAAATGAAATAAAATGAATTACAACCTTAAATTTCTCAACACTCATGCAGTCACAGAATTAGTTAATGCAGACAGTATTTTTTATTTTTCAAGTAAATCTATGTTAAAATTATTTGACATCAGTCTGCACCCGAAATATATATATATATTTTCTATTGCTTATCAGGCCTTTCATATGGCTTTTTGCAAGGTGTCCTAACTTCTTACCGGCGAGAAAGGGTTATATTTCTCCCTTAATGGATGGTAGCTGTATTTGAAATGCACAGTAACAACTTTATCATTAAGAGGCATTTTAAGATTTTCCTTTTTCAAAATGATTCTTTTGTTGCCGTTGTCTGACAGACACCCCATCTCTGAAATCTGTAGGGCGTCTCTTTTAGGCTTTGCATCACACATAAAGGGTTCATTCTCAAAGGTTTCCTTTGGGCAGGTCTGGTGCAAGTGCTTAATTAGCTGCCTGCAATTACCCCTCATGGCCTATTGGAACGTTGAGTGAAGGCAGTTTTCACTCTCAGTCCTTAGAACAACTATACAGTAAGAACATGGATCAAATGTTATAATCATAATGAGGGTTTCATATACAGTACATAACCTTTATTCAGTGGTGTGAAAAGTCTATCTGTATGCTGTTTGTACAGATACTAATTGGAAACAAAGCAAAAATAAGAAGAGGATGGAATGACATCAGATTAAAAAACATATATACTGTAAATTGAAAGATTGTAAGTATGTAGAATACCAGATGAAATTAATGAATTGCTCAATCACTAAAAAAATAACAATAACAAAAAATATTTTAATGCCCATTGTTTCTAGGAAGGGAGAGAAATATTTATAGAATGCATAAAATATAAAAGGCTTTTAAAGGGGTCCTCTGTGTGCTTCAAATGAGAAAATATATTCACAGTACTGATTCATAATTTAAGAACAGTTCTACTGTGGATTATTAAGGCTTTTGAAAAACTATTTTTAATAACAGCTGTTCCATAAGTTTTGGCACAGTTGTGACAATGCTACTATGATGCTGGTCATCAGAATTATCAGGAAAGCTGAACATACCTGTTGAAAAAGGATGAGACAGCATACACTGTTTATGCATATGGAAATGTACTCATTTCTGTGAAAACAAAATGCAACAGAGCATATTTTACAGGAAAGTTATATATTTACATTACATTCTTAACAGTGCTATGCTATAGAATACACAACAGTATCCATGACATGAGCCTGACATACTGTAGTAGTACTACCACAACAACAATACTACTACGAATACTATTATTAGTAATGTTTATTTTATGTAGCTCCTACATAGTACCATACCTTAGCACAACCATCATGGTAGCTCAAAATATACTTAAGCTTATGAGTTCCTCGTGTGTTATGGACAGTGCAGTATATTATCAGGATCTGAGATTTGTGATTTTTGAGGCAACGTCTGAATTTCAAAATCTTGGCCGAGCCAAGATACAGGTAAATCAGTTATATTTGTATTGGTTTTGTAAATAGGCTCTTGAGCAACTGCGAGATGTGTAGTTGTGTTTGTGTATACTGTATAATAATTGTATTCTTCCGCTGTGGAGTTGTACAAGTGGCTGTCTAATTTTCATGCAAGTCTAAAAGAAGCAGCAGTCTGGTGACGGTCTTTGGACTGGGAAGTTGTACTGTAAGGCTAAATCAAGAATGCTACCCTTGAGAAATGTACTTCATTCATATTGTTCCAGGAAAACACTCAGCTGTACAAATTGATCTACATAATCTTATTTATATGAAAGTGTTAGTCACCATAGTGACAGTGAGATCACGTTAAGAAAACTGTTCCGCTGCATGATCTCGCAAACTTTGTCACTGAGAATACGCTATGCAAAATGTGTGCCATAGTTTGATTTTTTTGTCCCTTAGCACTTTGAGTAAACATTCCCATCTGGATACAACTTCCCCAAAATGTATTTTTCCATCCCACTTATTCACAAGCAGTGTATTTTACATTGAAATGTTAATTGTGGAACCAACTAAAAAACTGTTATAAATATAGTGGTCATTATTGGAAATCATTTGGCACAAATACAGGTCACATGAGAGTCTGTAGTAGGGCAGATGGTTCAGTATCAAGTAATTATGTAGCAAAGTTGAGCCCCTCCTGGTTGGCTATACTGCAATCATTTTGCTAAAATATCTTTAAGATCCCGTAAACATTGATTGGAGGTTGCAGGGCTGGTGCTGAGGATATTGATTCAATGCTTATTTGGGAAGAATGTTATTTAAATGTATTTTAATTAGTGCAATTACATTTTGAAGAGAAAAAAAAGCAGTTTGGCAGTAACATAATAATGCAGATTTCTTTGAGCTCCAGAATACAATGGTGAACAATAAAAAGTACCTCCTAAAAGAAGAGGAAAATACTTTTAGTTCCACTATTTCATGATCCAAATCTCTATGCCACCTGTTCTTATGTTCTGAGACTAAGCTACTTGTGTGTTAAAAGTCCTTTAAAGGCAGAGAAAAAAATCAAACATAATCTTGCCTAAATTGGAGCCCCAGGGCAGTGCACTGCATTGACTTTTAAAACAGTAAAATAATACCTCCACTGAGCCACCTGACTAAGGAACTTCTTAATCAACAATGCCCTGCTTTAAAAAAAATAAAAAAATGGATCCCAGTAATGTGCATCATTATTTGTATAGTGCAAGACTTCAAAGCTTATCTCAGGGCAAAACATAAAGGATTTGTTGTACAAAATGACCTTTCAAAGCAAGGTTACAAGCAAATATTTTGGATCCCAGAGAAACCTACAGTACATTGCATTCACATTAAAATATTGTTGGTGAATGTGGGATTCATATTAATATACCTTAATATTTTAAAATGCCAAGCACACGCGTGATGTGTCATTTGAGTTATAGAATTCTTTATGACGTTTCAGTATTATCATGTCCAAATCTGAGAATGCTCCGTTTTTGCCTCCAGGCAGTTGATGGGATAATAAATTTATGCTTGTGGCTTCTTTCATGCTTTAAAATTAAGTTGCAACTTAACCCCCAGTCAAAAATACATATCTATAAGTCAAGGTTTTTGTAATTACGGTAATGAAACAGATGACATTATTTATCATATGTTTTCTTTATTTTTCTTATCGACTGGATTGGAAAACATCATAGTCTCATAGCGCCACCGTGTGGCAAGATAATGTACCAAGTGTGAAGCTAGAAGATAAGAGTGCTTGTTTTTTACTCTACTGTGAGGAGAGATTGGTAAATCGTAGTAAAGGTTCTTCTTTCTAATTCTACCAGATAATCTTCTGCCATTAGAGAATATATGAAACCAATAACAATGGACTTTTTTACAAGCAAAATGTAATTTAAATATACTTTTTGTTAGACAAAAGTGTTTTTAAAAATCATCACAATCAAAAGCATTTTAAAACTGTATTTGCGATGCTCAGAATCTGCTGCATGACCACAAAATTAAATATTTTGTCTATAAATCTTTGCAAATAGTTTATAGATAACATCTCTGTGTTTCCTTAAATACCAGGTCTCCTGGTCTCTTAAAAACTCATATACACTTTTAATTTCTGATAATACTACGTTCACACAGAAAGATGCAAGGGTACATGAACAATATTTGATCCTAGCATACAGTATATTGTAACTGTTTATTTGCTTTGATTCTCTTTACTTTTTTTCATTTTAATTATCATCTACAGTAAGTGTTTAGAGAACCACATTACATGATCATCTTCAGCATCATGACAGGACAGATTGGACTATTTTCTCACAATTATTTTGAATAAAAAAGTATATTCTATTCTGTCTTCTGAATCTTCTTGCACTACTTTTTAATTTGTATCTTTTGGTCCTGATAAATTTTTTTTTTGGTTTGGATAATTGTTTTGTTTGTGTCAGTCTTTTTCTGGGTTCTAAATAATTATTTTTGGAAAATGAACAAAGGAAAAGCAGAGTTTTTTTCCACATTCATTTGTACATTGTTTGAATATTTTCAGTCGACAGCTTGCATACTAAATACACTGTGTCTTTAGGAGACACACAGAGAGGACCTTTTTTATAACTGACCTACAGTATGCAAGCAGATAAAGATGTTTAAAATATTAAGCAATTTGACAAGCCTAATTATGAAATTCAGAAACGTTTTTAGGAATATTTAATGCTGTGTCCAGTTAATGTCACTTTATAAAGTATTTTTTCATACAGGCTTGTAATGTTCTGTTTTTTTTACTCCCCTCCCGTGCAGGGGTCCATTTTTGGAGGAGGGTGTGTCTTTAAATTGGGTCTCTCTCTGGATTGGTTGAAGAGAGCGGTCCGGTTTTAAATGCCGGTACAGGACGTCTTGAGAGTGTCTCTGAAGAGAGGTGTAAGAAAAAAAAAACGGTGAAAATGCAAGACGTATTGGATTTGTTTTCTTAGCTGTGTTTTTTGTTTTGTTTTCCGTTATAGCTTAGTTTAGATAGAGCAGACAGATAGATCGCGGAAGACTTGGCTTTTGCTTTGCCACCCTTTTCTCGGGAGACAGGTTTAGCCGGTATTGGGTTGTAGAATAGTGTAATTAGTGTTTTTTGTTTGTTTGTGTATATCCATCCGTTAAACCCTGGCTCATGTGTTAGTCCCCATTCGCCCCTAGACTGAGCCATATTGGGGATGTAACAGGCTCATAAATGTGAATTCTGGATTTAATGAAAATCTGATAAAGAAGGTGGCGCCATAGTACTTAAAATTATGTGAAGTTACTGTTAATTAAATTAGATGACCTAGATGACACTGTTACATCAGTTTTGCTGGCAATACATACAATATTTCACCAGTAAGGATAATATTTAGGAACCTGAGAGGGGTAACCTTCCCTTTTCTAACAGCTTTATCCAATACAGGGTCATGGGGGAGCCATTGCCTGTCCTGGCAGGGATCACGTGCAAGACAGAATATATCAAAATAATCACATGAGCGTGGGGAGAATACACAAAACCTGAACATGGGGAGAACATACAAACCCTACACAGCTGTCCCCAGGAATTGGGCCCAGGGCCCAAATGCTGCAAGGCAGCAATTCTAACCATAACGCCTCCATGCTGCTCCTGAAAGGACTAACTACCTTCCCAGTTCCTTAAGGTCCTGGGGAGACTAGCATCTTTTTTTAATAGAGGCACTTAAGTTACCTACTGTATTTGCTCCATGCTGGCATGAGGCAGCCAGAGCTCTGCACCAACCACAGGGCCCTGTACAAGGAGGTGAGGAGGCACCTGGTTGCCGGAGAAAGGCTGCGGGTTCCTAGACAAGTCTGGGAAAGGATGCAGCCATAAGAAATGGACAATAAGTTAAAGGACCTCAACTGGATGACCATGCACCAGAGGCTGGTGACCAGAGAGGTCCTCTACAGACACTCACCCACCAGGAATCCACATTGCTCCTGGGACAAGTGTTTTGTCGAGGAAACACAGGAGCATGTGTTCTGGAGCTGACCCTGTTCCAAAGCGGTGTGGGGCAGAATAGACAACACTATGTAACTCCTGGGAGTGGCACAAATGCACAGCTACAAGTGCATCTTGCTGGGGCTGGTATAGCGGAGCGCGGAACCGCGATGGTCACATTGGATGGGAGTGTACTTCGCCCAGGCGCAGTCAGCAGGGGAGGGTGTAGTGGAGCTAGTTTGGACATGGTGACATGGTGCATAGCAGGGACCTCAGCCGCCTGGGCTGTGGGAGGTCTCCTTTAGCTCATGTGGTTGGTTCCCTGTTGCGTTATGCCGGAGACATGGGTTCATGCCCCAGGAGTTGCGGGACGAACCGGTGGGGTGGAGCGGCGGAGGGCACGAGACCGGAATGGTCAAAGGGACACAGTACTAGCTTTGGCTACTGGTGTCCCTAACAAAACAAGGACTATGGAACGCGAGGAGCACTCTCACCTAGCACAACACAGAGTTGGGTGTGAAGGAGAATGAAGCGTGATGTTGCCAAATGGGTCTTCTCAATGGCAAAGGAGAGCTGGAAGGGACTGTGGACCCTCGACAGGGACTCAAGAGGAAATCTCTATTCCTTGGAGCTCCGTAGTTTCAGAGCCGGAACAGGGAAAAGGCACGGACAACAGCAAGTGGTAGGGCTTGGAGGGACTCTTTCATTGTGCAAGTCCAGCCCCAGCATCCGCTTGATCTGATTGATTAAGGGCAATCACCTGATTGAGAAGGAGTTTAATGTTTTGTTAGAATGTGTACTTATTGAGAGATGATTTTTGATTAAATAAAGTTTATTTTGATAGAAAAAAAATTGATTGCTCCATTCTAAGAGTTTTGTAAAGTCTCTCAGTTATATTTCAGTGTGGGAGGGCTTCCACTCTTGCCCTGAAATCATGTGTGAAGTCTCACTGAGCACTCTCTGTACCCAACTGGGGGTGGAAGCCCGTACCCACAAATAAATGTTGAAAAAATGCAATGATACCCTCTTTCTTGTGAATGGGATAAATACATATTCTAGTAAAACAGTTCAATTGTACAAGCATAACTGCCCTTTCTTTCTACTTCAACTTCTTCTAATAATATTGTAACGTGACAGGTTTGGCGAGGATGGAGACAAGAACTCATGCTCTTTTAATACAGTCAGTGCTTTATTAGTCGGATGGGTGTCTGGCTCAGCAACAACCACACAAGAACTAAGACCAGACAAAGCAGGTTACACCACACTGGGGTCATTTTGAGTACAGGTACAGTACATGGGTATAGGGTGGAAAGTATGCACAAGTATAAAAGATAAGATAAGATCACTTTATTAGCTATACTGTATACAATTTCTTGTATTCAGAATTTGTCTTTTTCACATACCCCAGCTTGCTCTCTATGAGAGACATAGACACAGAGAAGCTTGGGGTCAGAGTGCAGGGTCAGCCCTTGTACAGTGCCCCTGGTGTGGTTGCTCAGGAGCCCAATTAAGTAGGATTCCTCTGCTGGCTGCGGGATTTGAACTGGCAACCTTTCAGCCAAAGGTGCAGATCCTTAGCCACAGAGCCACCGCTCCACCCCTAAAAAGGGTGCAAAACTGGGATATAAATATTTTACAGTTATCTGGGCAACCTCACACAGTGTACAGCCATTCCTGGATAGTCAGCGGCGCTGGCAAGAGGCTCCCTAGTCCCCGTCGTGGCTCTTATTCCCGTCCTGCCCTTCACCGCATACTAAAGCCGGGTGCTCTTCGGCCGCAATGCCAGGCGAGGGCGCCACACTGCCCCCACCTGAGACGTCTGGCATCCCGCCGACGTCCAGTTAACCAGCTACATTACACATGAAATCCTCCAGGCACAGCGTGGCGAGTCCAGCGGTCCGCCTTCTCGTCCCCCTGTGGGCTGGTGAAATCTGGACCTGGCTTCTCTTTGGGTTCCTCCGCGCCCTCCCGTTCAAGCGCCCCCTTGCGAGCCCTGAAGGGAGCCAGGCAGTCTTGGTGCAGGACCACCACGCTCACTTGCTTCCCAAACCAGACACGGTAGCAGACATCCCCCACGACCTCCAGGACCTCCCCTGGGTTCCTCTCACGCCTGGTTGTAGACCCAGAAGAGGTCCCACGGTCTGAAGATTGTAGTACCGATTCTGTCGTACCCCAGTCGCTCATCGGGCGAAGCTGTGTATCCGCAGCATCCACTGCTGCAGGTCCCACTCATAATCCGGCCCAGCATGAGCCAGGCCAGGGTGCACCTGGTGGACTCCTGCACAGTGGTCTGGTACGCCTAGAGGGTGAGAGGTAAGTGGCAGTCCCAGTCCCGCTGGTGCCGCGAGACCAGGGTGACCAGTTGAGTGGAGAGTGTCCGGTTAAAATGCTCCACCAACCCGTTGCTCCGGGGGTGCAGTGGGGTGGTCTGTGTTTTCTTAATCCCCAGGTGGTGGCACACCCCTGCGAACACCTGGGACTCGAAGTCCCACCCTTGGTCACTGTGGACCTCCTCCGGCACCCCCAGCCTGGTGAACATTCCCTCCAACAGGGTCTCGGCCATGGTAGTCGCGCTCTGATCCGGGAGGGCATAAGCCTTGGGCCGCTTCGTAAAATAATCCATGGCCACCAGGACGTAGCGGTTGCCCGCTTGCTTCCACCCCGCTGCGGGTGGCCTCTTCATGCTTCTCACACCAGGCGCAGTAGTGGCAGTCCACTGCCTCGCAGGGGCGCTGCGAGAGAGCGTCTGCGTTTTGGTGGCAAGACCCTGCACGGTTCACGACCATGCCACGGTATGGGGTGTCGGCCAGTTGCGCACCGTGGCGACTTTCCCTGGGTCCGTGGCCACACCCGTGGCCAACCACACGCCCCAGGAAAGTAACCTCCCGCCTCAAGAGCTTGCATTTCCTGGGGTTAAGCTTCTGCTTCCCACTCTGGTCAGCCCGCATACTCTGGACACCCCCCAACCCCATCTCCTGCGAGACAGATCCATTCCCCCTGCCCCACTATCTCCCACCAGCCAAAATCTAGGCAGCCACCCCACCTGCTGCAACCAGTCCAACCCCAGGATGCGGTCCTCACGTATTTGTGCGAGATAAAAGGGGTGTTGCTGAGGACCTCTGCACAATGTCCCGTCACTGTACTCCCATCCTGGAGACAGGGGGATGGTTGAGCCGGTGTCGACCAGGCCTTGGCCGTGCTGGCCCTCGAATAGGCAGGAGAGGAACAAACCCCGGCCGTGGCCAATCCTTCCCATGGTGGCATGCGGAATGTAGCACTCCTCCTCAAACACAGCATCGGCCTGCTCCGCCAGAGCCAAAGCCTGCTCCAAAGAGTTTAGCGCTGCCAGCATCACATGGTGCATCAGCTCTGTCGGTGCCAGGGCTCAGAGGAACGCCTGGAACGCTATCTCCTGATGGGCCTCTTCCATGAGGGTCAGGTAACCCTGGTGGGCTAAGTAGCCCACGTCTGTGGTGACCCGCCAGAGGGGCTCTCCCGGTAGGCGCCAATGTTGGGCCAGCTTTGCCCGCAGCAATCCGGGGGCCTCCCCTCCTGTGCCAAAACCCCTCCAGAGGGACGACGCCAATGCCACGTAGCTGTAGCACTGGTCACAGAGGACACCCAGCAAAGCCTGGCAGGCCTTCCCTTCCAGAGCTGCAGCGAGGTGGCCTGCCATCTCCATCTAGGCCAGCCATTTGCCTAGGCCGCCATCTGGAACTGGGCCTCATACTGCTGCTACAGTGGCTCACTGTTGTAGCAACACGGCCGCACCAGTGCCGGCTGGTGCATGAACGGCTGACTGGTCCCCGCTGGTCCAACGTCCCTTTCTCGCTACTTCAGAACTGCAGAACTGGGGTATAACTATTTTACAGTTATCTGGGCAACCTCACACAGTGTACAGCCATTCCGGATAGTCAGTGGCGCTGGCCAGAGGCCCCTTAGTCCCCGCCCTGGCTGTTATTCCTGTCCTGCCCTTCACCGTGCATTTTAGCCGGGCACTCTTCGGCCGCAACGCCAGGCAAGGGCACCACAATATAAAAAGTATTTTTTGTGTGTAAATCTAACCCAAATGCACAGCACATACAGTAGGTGTATACTACATACATATATACTGTAAAAGTCTGGTCACCTCAGCACTTGCTGACCACCACCTTGGTGGTGTAGAAAAAAAGCAATTCATAAAAAGTAATTGCTCACATGATTTGAAATTGCAGCAATGATCTAATTACATTTAGCAATCTATTACAAATTAGCCTGATGTTAATAGATATGTGGAACTGTAATGTGCCATATGGTACAAAGTATTTATTTGACCACATACTTTATAAGCCTTTGACACTTTTAGAGTTTGATAATGTCTTTTTTTTTAGATGGACCAAATTGTGGTTTGCGTGTAAATTCACTTTTCTGGTCCCTATTTATTAATTTGTCAATATGTCCCTGTGCACTATTCCCACTGATGTAAATATAAATTGAAAAAACAGAGTTAATGCTAAGACTGGTGCAGTTCGCTTTATATCCCTGGTCAGACAGACGCTCAAAAAAAGCACACTATATGCCCCCACTCAAGATGGCCGCCACACAAACATAGTCCCAAAGTTCGAGGTCACATGATAAACCTTCCGGCCTGCATATATTATAATTAGTCAGAAAAAAAGGTTGCTTTTACACGAGTGTGACTGACTTCCTGAGCTAAGATTGAGTTAGAGGCAGAAGAGAGACGCAAGCTCTCTAACACAACAAAACAAAACAATCTGATCAATATACCAACAGTTGTGTTTTTTTACATCTGTAAACGCCGGAGAAGCAAAAGCATGGATTATTCGGTAAGTGTATGAACTGACAAGTGACTTTTAATGCATTATTTCCTTTTTGAAATATTTAGCGAACAACCAAGAACATTGATTGAACAGACAAAGAAGCAGTGTGACGGAGGAAACAGTCAATTTTGTTCTCTGTTGTCGTAAATGTCGACATATTTAGGATGAATTTACAAGGTCGTCTTTGAGTCGGGTATTCAAATGTCTTGCAACACCCTTGTTGTTGCCATAGTGCACTTTATTTCGTTATACAATGCACGAACCAGCTGTACTTTAAAGGGAACTTAACATTTTACATTTTCTCTGTAACTATGATACTGTAATTTTTTGTAAGCGTGGAAGGTTGTTTTCTGTAATGTCTGTCTTAGGTAAAATAATGTATGGGAATAAACGACTTTTATTTTTAACACAAAACGACTAGAGGCTTCTTCAGTAACATTTTGAGGGGGGTAACCGATGACAAATGTTAGACTCTCATAGTGAGTCTTGTAAGAACTTGTATGGAAAACTTTGAGAACCAGACGTCAGCATTCACCTATCCGCCTGTGATTTATTTGTTAATTTATGCCTGAATTTACCATTCAAGCTTTCCCTCATAAAAGGGGAAAAACAGAATTCCTTAAATAAAAGCCACTTTAAAGGAACAGTGCCTGTGTACTGTTAACGACTACTCCGACAGGAAAGGTGGTAGGAAGTTTTTTTGTGTGTTATTGTTCATCAGATCACTTTGTGAGACGCCTTATTTTTCCACTCCTATCCTAATGCTTGTTCAAAGACTTCTTGGGTTAGTCTGGTAAGGTCTCTGAGGGCAGCAGGATGCAAGCGAGCATTGCACTGCAGAGACTGTACATATACAGTATATCTCTTCACCTCGTCATCTCATACCAAAAAGTTGAATTTACTCTTTAGTTATACGGAATGTAAAAGAATTGACCCTTTGCAAGGACGAAGCCAGTGCGTGGAACTGTTTCAGTATCTTACATCGCTTAAATCATGTGATGCATATTACGTGTAAACAGTTTAAGTACATAAAGGTACTGCATTAAGAGTGCTTCTGTAAAACATACTGTATGCGGTTTTTGTTTAGTGAACGTCCCAAAAAGTGGCATTCTTACAAAAACAGAGAAAAACGCTTATGAAAGATGAGCACAGTTTAGAAAAGCAAGTGTGTGCACTTAAGTGTTTGAATTGAAAGACAGTACTGAAGGTAAGGTAGTTAATAATTTACTGACGTCTACTGACTGAGCCCAGTTGAATTACGTCTCCTTCTGGACTTAAGTGCAAGCTTTCATCATGATGGATCGAATAAAACGTATGTAGGGACCACTAGATTAACTCTTCATTTGTTTTTCCTTGTTTGATAAAGCAACATTTTTCAATGTCATGGGCTTGGGATTGTCACTGATGCTAACTAGTGGCCCTTGGATGAGCTTATTATTTGATTACTTGTTTCTCTAAAAGTCCTTGCTCTCAAAAATACTCTACGTCAGGTGTTTTGTTCCAACCACTTCAGCATACAGCATTTTCTGCAATCTCTCCTTAACTTGTTTATTAAAAGTTGGCACATTTATTTATATGCCAACTTGTCTGTTATGTCCTAAAATAATATGTATGAAACAGTCCCACAATGAGCTTTTTTTCTTTCTTAAGTGAACAAATTGGTAACATTTCAGCTAACATGTCTGAATAAGGAAAGTTAGGAAACTCAAGAGATTGGAAGAGGGTTAATACCAATTACAGATCATATTCAAGCTTTCAAGAGCTGGAAACAATTCAAAAACATACCACAGTTAAGTTAAAACGGATAGCCTGTGTTAAGAAGTCATCTGAAAAAAAAAAACAATATATACGCAGGATTTCCCCTAGGCTTCAGTATATGGACAGTAGGTGTCTGAGGTTTGTGAAAGTGAAACTGCTCTGCATCAACATTTGGCTAATTCCTGTCCTCTCTAAATGGCTTTGGCTTTCTGTAAAAGTAGCATTAAAACATTAAAGTTATTATTAAATTATTATTATTAAAGGACTTACTGAATCAGTATTCTCAGGCTCTTAATGTGAGATGTGCTGTTTCCGGCTTTTTTTTGCCGAAGACCAGGCACTTTGCAATGGGTGAATAAGCCTTCTCATGTGTAGCACCAGGTCTGTGGAAATTGCTGAGCTTAGACGCTCTATGACTGTAGGTGTTTTTCAAGTTCAAGTTTATTGTCTTTCTACTCGTATACTGGTATATGGTATAAGGAAATGCTATTTAGCTAGCTCTCAGACGGTAAGAAGTACCAAAAAACAACAACAATACAATTGTATAAGAAAAGAAAGACAGAGACAACAGGCAATGTGCAAAACAACACCAGGTAACAGGTAATGTGCAAAACAACATCAGATGTGCAAAATCATACATCAACAGAATAAAATAAAGGCTAGAAAATTATGGAGAGTGAGCTTCTTGACATGTGAGGTAGAGGTAGATTTCAATGCGTGTTTGAGTTTTGGTAAGAGAGAAGGCACTGTGAGGTTCAGGTCGTAGGTGAGAGAGGCTGGGAGTTTAATAGTTTGATAGTGCGGAGGTAAAAACTGTCTCTGAGTCCGGTAGTCCGGGCCTGAATGCTCTAATGTTCTTGTCACCCACTTCAGTGCAGATAGTGAAATAGTAAAAAAAAATATTTCACTGTGGGGCATTCACCATCAGTGTCAAAGTGTACCCAGTAAAGAACTGGTTACAGTGCAGTGTTACAGTGCAGTGTTACAGTGCAGTGTTACAGTGCAGTGTTACAGCGCAGTGTGCTGCTTCCCTACCCACTGTTTACTGTCCTGATCATGAAATATTCATCCGTGTGTTCCAAAGCCAGACTGAACATCAGAGATGACCTGGTCTGAGTGGCCAACCAACAATATTTGTGGATGGCAGAATCCATAACATCTTGAAGCCATGGAAGAAAACTCAACCCCCCCCCCCACCCCTGAAATGTGTTTTGTGGTACTTCACATATTCATATTACTGTGCTGTATAAAGCAGGTCTGGAATTTTCCAGACACACAAAGCCCATGTTGTTTTCAAATATGTTTCAATTGGTATGATTTAGGGCTGTAAATTCTGGGACACCAAGATGTTACTGAAATTCAAAAGTAATACTTATTCATGCACACAGTATATTGGATCACAGGGGCAAAGGTGTCTAGGTGGGAACAGTTCTGCTTAACAAAGCTACATGCATAGTGTTGAATATCTATTTTTTGTGTAATACGAGACAATCAAGAAATATTAAGTTTCATGATCCGTTTACAAGCCTTTGGTTAAACAAGAGATAGCCTCTTTTTAGTTAAGCTTTTGGAAGTGACTCTTTTTTAACATTTGAATAATTTGCAACCTGTGTCATTAAGAATGGAAAAGTAATTGTTTTGAGAAAACAAACACGAACATGGAATCAATTGGAAAATGATTCAAGGTGTCCATCTTCTTTATTCTGTAACCAGTTAATTGTTTTTTTTTTTACTTCTTTTACCAAACAGATTTAATTTGAAGTTCAATCAACACGCTTTGATTGTTGGGGAAAAAAACAGTAGGCTAGGAAACCTTTGTGCAATTTATAGTTATCAGCCTTATAAGGCATTGTGTATTTGTATTTATTGTAACTGTATGGTAGAATATTAGCATTGTAATGGAAGTTACATTTTAGTTTTGTTGGCAGCATCCTTGAAAATTAAACTGCATGTTTTTTAGAGTCTAGATACTTAGTAGCATTTAAACTGTAATCTTTTACTATTTATGGTCAAGGATTGAAGTGAAAGGCCTTTGTTCTCAAGTCATTATAATGTGGTAAATACTGTGTTGGTGCCTTGCGGTGGTCATATTTTCACAGAAGACCAGGGTCAGAACTTTCAGGTGACGTGCCTAAGAGGTTCAAATGAAAGGAGGCCATTTGGCCCATCTGACCTATCCAGCAGCCATATCGCTCTGCAACTCACAACTTGCAGCCCACTGAAGCTAAGCACGTGTGAGCCTGGTCAGTACCTGGATGAGAGACCTCCTGGGAAAGCTAAGGCTGCTGCTGGAAGAGGTGTTAGTGGAGCCAGCAGGGGGCGCTCACCCTGCGGTCCATGTGGGTCCTAATGCCCCAGTATAGTGATAGGGTCACTTTATTGTTAATAGGCGCCGTCCTTCGGATGAGACATAAAACTGAGGTCCTGACTCTGTGGTCAGTAAAAATCCCAGGGTGTTTCTCAAAAAGAGTAGGGGTCACCCTGGTGTCTTGGCCAAGTTTCCCATCGGCCCTTACCAATCATGGCCTCCTAATAATCTACATCTATGAACTGGCTTCATTACTCTGCTCTCCTCCCCACTGATAGCTGATGTGTGGTGAGCGTTCTGGCGCAATATGGCTGCCATCCCATCATCCATGTGGGGCTGCACACTGGTGGTGGAGGAGGGGAGTCCCCATTACCTGTAAAGAGCTTTGAGTGGAGTTTCCAGAAAAGTGCTATATAAGTGTAAGCAATTATTATTATTATTATTTTTATTTTGTTAGTGTCTTATTAATCCACGGATCTCATCCAGCTGTTTCTTGAAGGAAACTAGGGTTTAGACTACAACCACATGGCTTAGTTCTACACTCCCACAACCGTTTGAATAAAGTAGGGCCCCCTGTTCTTGGTTTTAAATGCACTGTCTTTTTTTTTAAGATTAAGATGTATTAGTAATAAAGAAATACTGGTACACAAAATATGATGAGACAGTCTATGAAGAACTTTTGAATAAAGTTTTGTGAGCCATGTTGCAAAATCTGTACGTTTCATTAGAAACTTGCATGAAACAAAATTAGTCCCAAGCTGTGAAAGTTCAGAATGTTTTTGATGGATTGAAATCTGTTTATTCAGAAGAGTTTGAACTTTGTGGGATTTTGGCCTAGTGACTGCAGAAAAGACCTTGGCAAGCTTGCTTATGATAATAGATGGGATACTAAGAGTAATTTAGTATGTGGTATTTCTTTTTTATCAGAGTCGTACTGTCCTCAATATAAAAGGATTTTATGAATCTCTAATTAGTGAAGCCCTTACTTAGACCAGCATTTTTATGACTTGGTAGGGAAAAGCTATTGGGTTTAAATAAAAAAAACAAACTTTTTTTCTGTTGCACTGCAAATTTAAGAAGACACAGGGGCAAAAATATTTTGGGAGGTTTTTGCCTGAATACCAGATACCCAATTATATGCTTCCCTAAGATTTTGCCTGTATTCTGACAACGCCCTTTCAAGGCCTCAGTATTTATATTCTTTGTAGTTTTTGTTCATTCCCAGAGGCACCCTTCCCTTGTGCTGACTAGAAAGTTGATCATGCTAGCTGATTATTGTTATGTGAACAATGAGTATTGTTCACTGCTGGTCTAATCTGAGACTGTTGCTGTGGTGAAGGAAAAAAAGAACCCGCTCAAGCCAGAGTATTGTAATGCAGACCAGCTTGTGATCTTTTTCACCATAAGCAAACTTGTCGGTTAACAACTCCAATAGTCTAACTCAGAAACATTGTTGAAACGCATCAGGTTTTGTTCTGTTGACGCCCCTGTGTATTGAAAATCTCTGAAAAATATCTGCATGACATAATAGGGACGATGGGAAGTTCTGTTAGTAAACATTTAAAAGTGTGAAGCTTTTGTTGTTTTTAGTTTTTGTCTAGGAAACGATAGTTATGTGTTGCGACTTGTTGAGACGTGAAAGGCTACATTGTAAACGACATAGTTTACTATGGCTAGATAGGCTACATACTGTAGTAAACTTTGATCCCAGTTTTATGGTTTACAAAATTCTCAGTTTTTATCAGCTGCAAACTGAAAAGAGGGATCTTACATGGAATCACGGATTAGAAGACTGACGTAATTTTAAGTTTGACTTTTGTTCCCCCAAGCTCATGCAAAATGCTGGATTCATTTCCTAGCTGTCTATATGTTGTGTTCCCAAAATAATCAAAAGACAATTTAGGGGTAGAAATGGCAGTGAATGAAAGGACAGAAAATCTTGCAGTTTGACTTGCAAAATTGTTGGTTTTGAGGGAAGTAACTCTTTACTGGTTAGATGCCTTTTTGGCATCAATCGCTAATGATAAGCAAAATCTTATTTGAACAATTTATCTCCTGAAAGACAGGATAAAGTCCATTTCACAGGGACACATCTAAGCTTGACCTTTGAGCTACTTTGAGTCTTATTCAGTCAGCATTTTGTATACAAAAAATATGTCATCAATAGTTTGAGTTTGCGTATGCAGTTGATATGTAGTTATATTTGTGTGGTATCAGTGTGATTCCCAGAAGTGCATATGACTGTCAAACAGGGACTAATGCAGTCTGTTGTGTATGTTTAGAGTTTTACTTTGAAACCCATTACACAGACACATTAGTCACTCTAATGTCTGTGTCTGTACTCAGTCTAATTTTGCGTATCTGATGCAATATTTATTACACAGATAAAAGCTCTCTACTGTAGAGGCATTTCAACCGTTTTCAGAACCCATTATGAAACATCTCATAAAAGTATTGGATCAATAAACGTCTAGCCCACCACAATGAGAAAAATGTGCAAAATACTGTAGCCTTCTCTTGTTGGGAATGCAGAATTTACACATTTGTCATATACAGTACAGACAAAAGTGTGTATATATAATCTTCTAAACATTAATTTCAGGCATATTCCTAGTGCTATTGCTAACCGTGTTCTGAAGTGCTGCCCTTTTTGGCAATATAAGTTTAATTCAGTTTCCTGTCAGGAATATTTTACAGTAGGTACTATACATTTATTTGTTCAAAATGTGTTGGAAGTTTTTAAAAGTGTTCATCTTTGTAACCATATCACTTATATGGAACCTGTCAGAACAGAGCAACGAGCAACAAGGACTGCACACGGTGGTTCAGATCAAGTCTTTGATCTCACTTAAAATCAAGGTGTGTTTTATAAGTGTTGTATGTTCTCTGAGTTTAAAGGTACAATTAGATCTCCACTTGCAGCATCCAGTCTACTCAACTGGGCCAATATTTGAATACATCTTTAATATACTAGTTTTTAAAATCTGCCCTCCTGTCCCAGAGACTCTCTTATGTGTTTCCCCTTCATTAAATGCTTTTCTCCCTGTAACTCTATTTGCTTTGACCTCTGCCTGCTAGTCTGTCACTAGCAATTTTTTTCCATGGATTTGGTAGATGAAGTGGATTAGAAAATCAGCATTGTTGATACTGGGCCTTTTATCAGTTAAGTAACCATATTTAATTTCCCCTCACTGTGGGGGAAAACAGTATCTTGCTCCACTTTTAGCATTCTATGAGAGAACTCAGTGAACATAAGCTCTAAACTAGAAATCCTCGTAAAAAAATACATCCATAAGTATTTCTAAATTATGGATGAGTCTTCAGTTGAAACTCCTACTATAAGCATAGTGCTTTTGAAATGTTTAGAGTTGTAAATTTAATGTATTTGGAAATTATTTTTGAAACTTACATTTTGTGACAGATATGTAACATAAGCATATTGTACCTGTTCTTTCTCTGTTTAAATGCAAGTGTCTATATCTGCCATCTGCTTCCTCACATATAATCAACTTTGTTGTATAGACATTGATCAGGATGTCTTGAGCATGCAGATGAGTGTATCCTATTAAGAAAGCTACTGTATAGGTTCCACATCTGGTAAGGTTGGGTGTTTCCTGATAAATAGACCTAAAGTACTTCCATATGTTTATAGTAAAGGTTTAGAAACCACTCACAGAGAGAAAGGTGGCTATATAGATGGTTATTTTTCACTGTGATCCTTTGTTTAATTATGCCTTTAAACTCTTGAAGAGTTCTTCTTTAAAAATGCATTACAAACATTAAGGAACATGGCATTTGATCTTAGGGCTTCCACTGATGGACGGCTGTCCTATTATGTTGTTCCAAATGGGGACAAAACCAGTCTGTAGTTAATTGTTTTGACCTTGCCTGATTTCTGCTTTGTTATATAAGAGTTGCCTCTTTTACTCATAATTGATTAATATCGCCAACTTCCACTTAATTTTCTTGATGGGTGTCTTCAGCTGCTTACTTTGGTTTAAATATAGTCTTAGTTGATGTTTGTCGTTTGCTGTGACTTGTGCCGCAGCTGAAATGAAGGTCAGTTACAACAAGAGCAAGAGACTTAATTAACAAATGACTGCACTGCACCGATGGGCCCCATTCAAGGCAGTTGCTAAATGTTATATGCAAACATCCCATTTATAAAGTTTCTGAGATATATTAATGAATTAACTTGAGTGGTGTCTGTTTTTAATTACTTTGTAGATCCACAAAGTTTGCACTTGTAGATCACTATAAATGTAGCCTACACATGAATGTACAAACTGAGTGTTTGTGTTTATATACATGGATGTTGCATTCTAAATGTAATGTGATTTGAAAGCCATAAGGAATGCAACTTTTAACAATATAGGGTTAGCTTGGATTGTATTTGGCTGGCATGCATTTTAACTGTGAAATAAATTGGGTGTTAGTTTAATCTAGACTGTGAATCATGATTCTTAAATTATCTAAACAAGACAATTATCTAATGAGCCATTTTGAATGCTTGCTTGGTAAATTTGAAGCTATTGTTATCTGGGGTATGTTATCTTTCTTGTTACATATCACACTGTGCAAGGATAAAGGTTATTCCAAACATTGTATGGATCCAGTGTAGGCAAACCACCTTTTTGTTGATAGAATCAACATTTTACTGGTGAAAAGCAATATTATGAGTTTAAGTGAATGGATTTCTTGTTATTGTAAGACTGTTTTACACTATACAAATATTGTAAATGCCGACTACTTTTTCTGTTGTTTAACCCTGGTCTCATGTATGAACACATTACAATTGTCATATTGCAAGTAACACATACATTGTCATACAGTATGTGTGTGCAATAAATACAGTGGATGTACTTAAGATGTGAAACAACTTTAAAGTCAACCCTTTCCCTAACCCTTCCTTGAAAATAGTTTTCAGATGCACATCCAGATTGGTGTCATTTTTTTCCATCTTTTTGAGCTACTGAATTCCTCTTTGTGTTTCTTTCGATAGTGTTTTTCTAGATCGCACTGTAACATCTGAAGGAAAATACCACTCTTGATAAAATTTTAAATAACGTTTTTAAAAGCATTTATTCAATTTTTCAAATAAAAAAATGTATTCATTAACTGCTGACAGGAAACCTACTAAGATGGTGGAAATGAGTATTTAAAGAATCGTAATGTTATGTGATTTGATTGCCATGTTAAGCAATGAATTCCATTGAAAAGTTTCCACAAAAGCTAGCCTGTCAGGCGCAGGTCCCTGTCATGTTTGCGGCTGTGTCTGAAGAGCTATACACTATGGCCATAAGAAAGTTGGAGTGCATTAATTTAAATGTTTCAATACCCCTTACGTTTTTCCAGACTGCCTTGGAAGTGTATAAAGAAGTGATTCTGATGTATCTGGAAGAGGGCCGGAAGTTTGTGAATACGAAGTGCGAAGGGCTGGAAGCTTGGCAGATCATCGGGGTGACAGTTGGCTCTACTCTGCTGGCAGTGTGGCTCCACGGATTCCTCTTTCAGCAGGAGAGTGAGTACAGAGGTCACACATGGTTTGGAATAAGGAGTAGTTTTCTAAAGACATATTGTGGCTACTGGGGATTGCTTTAAAGTGAGCTGTTCAGTTGCCTAAAATATTTACTTTTGATCTATTGACAAAAATATTTTCAATAATTATTGTTGAATTCATGAATATTTTCCATTTTAGAATCCAGGATGTTGAATGAGAAAAAAATGCGTTATAACCAACTCTGCATGTTCTGTTGCATTCTTTAGCATGCATGGTGCCGAGTATGTTTTTTTTTCCCAGTGCTTAATCATAGACTCCAGTATAGCAAATGTATGTTTTCTGTTCTGTGGGAATTGTCGGTGCTTTATAATTGGAAATGCTTCTGTTTCCGTGCAAAAACCAACAACACAGAGGTTCTTGGTAACATTCATAGATCTCCCTTTATGATTCATAGATGCACACATCTTTAATGTGAAAATATGCAAAAGATTTCAGTAAGGCTTGCTCTCGGGGGTAGATTTGCTCATCACCACTTGCGTGCTGTAAGCCTGGTTAAAAACTCTAGACAATGTGCAGCTAAACATCTGATATAGTCGGGTTAATTGTGTTAATGAAAAAGTAATTTTGTCACCTTCTAGGCTTATGTCATCAGAACTCAGAAACCAGGCAGGGCTGGGATGGATAAAAGTGATGTTGGGCCAGTTGGAGGCATTCTTTTCCAAAGTTTCCAAACCAGTGTACACGGTGTATTGTTGTGTATCCAATTAGCATGGTGACAGAGGAGCACTGTGCTGTGGAGATGCTGTCCTTCAGCTGAAATGTGAAACCATGGTCCAGACTGCCTGAATGTTAGAGATTCCATAGTACAGTTCATAAGAGAAAGATGTCAAGGCTGGTGTCCTGGCTAAGTTTCACTCTGGTCTTGTACTGCCTGGCCCACTTAAAGTGCCCCTTAATTAAGGTGGTAAAGCACTTTCTTCCTTCACCTGATCTACATGTCACCCAGGTGGTACAGCACTACAGTGGTGAATGAAGTGGTTCCGCTACTATATACAGTATAAAACCTTCTGAGATCCTTCAGAATAAAACGTTCTATGTCAATGTGAGGAATTATATTTGATAATCAAAATATGTATAACTCTTACTTGATATTTTTGATGATAATTGATTATATTTTTTGGTTTTTACCACTTCTTAAGCCCACACTTCTTCATGAACAGAGTTTTCTCTAATAGATATAATGTATGTAATAACTTTTCAGTTTCATACATAAATTAGTGGATGTATTTAAAGGATGAAGTTCATTTTAATATGGGACCTGTATATGTTTTATACAGAAACAAAGTTAATCAATTAATTAAATTAAGCAGGTCTGGAAGGATACAAACAAGCTGTACACTTGGAAAGAGTTTAATGTTGCTATAAAATTTTTCCTGTCTAAGGACAGGTCTGGAAAGTAGTATTCAACATTGTGTTGGTCTCAGAAATCAAATTCCAAGGATTGTGTTTTAATGGAAGAATGCATATAATTTTGCACAATATCCCTAATTTTTTTTATATTAAATAAGTCATAAGCTGGTGACTAGAGCAATATTTGACGTCTTTTCAAAGTGTGAAGATTAAGTCACCAAGATCTTTGATCTGCAATAAATTGTTGATGTTCTTCAAGCTACAGTATATGGTAGCTGTTAGTCTTGGTGTTTACATAGATGAGTATATTGAAGATTGGGACCGCACTGAAATATTGTACCATAAAATAACGGTTATGTTATTACTGTTATTGAAGAAAACACTAGTTTGGAAATTTGGCTCATCTTTTGATATGATTGCCAAGTTTTGAAAGTACACACAGGTGAAGGCTAAATTTGTGACTCCAAGATGCTTTGGAAATCTGTGCTTTTGTTTCATGTATTTTTATCCTATATTTAACATCTGCATTTTTAAGTTACTCTTATCAGGTTATTTTGTTTAATATTTCCTACCATGTATCCTGCTGTATTTTTCTTTAAGAAGTGTTTGCTATGTCTGAATGAACCCAAATGTTAAGGGATTGTAATTCAGTATATCTATTTAGGTTTCCAATTCGTATATTGGAGACATTGATTATATTTCTTTTGTTCTGTCTGCCATGAGAACATGTTTATTAAGATTATTAACTGTAATGCTGATAGTTTTAGATAAAAAATTGCGTATAGCATATATCAAGTTCAACTAGATGTTAGATTTTTTTTTAAATCATTACATGAGCTTTTATCAGGTGCATGCAATTAAATATCTATTCTTTAAACTAGCTTCTAAAGGGATAAAGGTTGGTTTTATTGTGGTGTTAGTCACGTGAATATACATGTTTTCAAATTAATGATTCACTTTTCTTTGCTTTGCAGGCTTGACATCAAGAATAAAAAAGCAGTGTTTTAGGATTATAAGAAAAATTCCTTTTGTTGGGGCCACAGTATGTTTATTTAAAATCTTCCTATAAATTTTCTTTAAAATATTTCTCATTAATTCTGTATCTTGCCTATATATCATTCTTATGTTTTTCCATAAAATGTTTATTCCTTAATGTGCATGGAAAATAATTTTAACACATAAATAATTAACAGAGCATGATAAAAGAATAAATAAATACAGAATAGACTGCTAATAAATGAATAATACATTATAATGATATATTCATAGTTCACAAAAATCAGTTGCAACATTAAGTACAGCACAAAATATCCCCTTTATTCTCTACAGTTTATTTACCCTGGAGTGTTAATAGACTGTATTTATGATGTTTGCTGTAGCATTTACCTAAAGGTCTGCTTTTATACTGAAAATCAAGCCTTCAACATCTTCACGTGCAAAAAGATGAATTATTCAATTTGTAAAAGCCTGAGGAAGATGACTGTGACTCATCTGTTTCTTGTCTGAGATCTGAAACTCCTGCAGCAGACAGTTGAGCAAGCAGAGTACTGCAATAAGCATAAGTTTACTCCAGGTCATTATCTTGTAGTAACCTTCAATATACTGGAGGGCGTTTTATATATGTTATGTTTTTACCAGTAGACTTCAGCATCTCATTCTGTCTTGATGTAGTGAATTTGGTTTTTCTCTAATATGTATGTTTGCATGTCCAAATTTAGTCGACTGCTTTACCACTAGATTTGAAAGTACACGTCTAACTGTCACTTACCACTGCACTGCATAATGATGTGTGTCCAAAGTCCTCATGTCTCATTTCATCTAAAAAGGTGTGACTCTCCTTTTTAAAGTTGTTTTTTTACATTCTAATTATGCATGTTTTTTTAATTAAGGCTAATACTAATTATTGAAAGAGAAGCTGGTTCTTTGATGCATTGTCCTCTTTAATGGTGTTCAGCGTGCTCTGTTTGTTTCCAGATCCAGAGTCAGCTGAACAAGGCTCTGGATGACATGGCTTCCAGCTTGTTCACCCTGAAGGAAGGAATGAGTTACACCCACTCCCTACCCTCCCAGGGGCTCACTCAAACACAGGTGCTGGAGAAGCTCAAAGAGTACAGTGCACTGGGTGAGTGCTGCTCTCGCAGGTTGCTTTGGCCTCTTTGCAAAGTTTAGGCATGGGTCTGGTGTTCGGATTTAAGCCATTAATGTTAAAGTGCAAAGAAAGCCCCCATGAAAAATTTTGATATGGTGTGCCTTTAACATTGTTGTGTAGTTTATATGAGAGTTAAAAAGTTACCAAAAGGAGGGATAGTGGTAGAAAAGTCTATTTTCTAAAAAACAATCATTACTTTGGTTTTCTGGAAATTAGAAATACAGAATGTTTATTTTTTTAGTTTTAAGATGTCTTTGTATTGCAAAAAAAATGATGAGTCTGAACTTTAGAACTTGCTAAAACCATTAAGTTTAATTTACTGTATACAGAAAAAGAATGTAATGTAGATTCTTAGTACAGTATGTAGTTTGATTTACGTTGATTTGCTTGCACGTGTTCTATAAGCCTTAATTTTAAAAGAGGATTTTATTAGCTGTGGCATGGGACAATGGGGTTGATAAACGTAGTCTGACATGACTTCTGAATCTGTGCAGGAGATGTCCGGTGGGAGGAAGGCTGTGTTTCGGGAACTGTGTACAGTGGAGATGAGAAGCTTACAGATCTCCTTGTGAAGGTGAGCAGATCCAAGAGTTCCTGCCAGTGAGGGAGGAAAAGCACCTTTCACTAAGCCTCTGGGTGAAGGTGTTCTCTGAAGCAACCTTTTTAGGTTTTTATATACTGTAATACTGTATGTTTATGTTCCAAAATTAATATTGTTTATGGTCTTCACACACGTTATGCTCCTATTCTTTTTATGCTCAGCTACTAAGATTTCCCTTCAGTGGTAAAATTCCATATAAATATTCAATACTTAAACGGGCACAGTAAAGACATTAAATATACATGTACATACTGTATACAGTACAGTTTTGCATACAGTAATACGTTCATGTTCCTAAATCAATATATTTTATGAGCATGTGAAAGGCATGGTGAATCGGAGATTCTCAAAAATTACTGTACTTTGCATGATTGGAAACAAATGCATGATTGGATCAACGAAATGCTGTGGTGTTACTTTTACAAAGACGGTCAATGAAAAAAAGAATGTGGACCAGGGCAATGCTTTGAGTTTACAGCTTGTCCAAGGTCATTCATTATAAATACTATTAGTAATATCTTCGATTAAGACTTTGATGGCGACAGCTCAAACGAGAGGTTGAGCTTTATTAGCTCCACCTTGCGGAAATTCCGGATACTATTATTTTACCTGCGGTATCATGCGGTTCTATGCGAGAATATACAGTATTAATACTGTAATGTGCGGTATACCGCATCAAGCGCACCGCAGAATAATGCGGTATCGCCTGCTTGTTTGAATGGCTGCATCTGTATATGTTGTGAAAAACAGTCCTGTCACTGGAAAGAAGACAACCGCCACTGGCCATGACTAGACTTGCGCTATTGAAAGCTGTATTATAGCTTATTAATGTCGTTTCGTTATAGATGAGTTTAATGAGGCTGTAGGTGATTGTTTCTTTATGCTGACTATTACTGGGGGCAGGGAAAAGTGCTTAGAGTCTGAACCAATTATGTTCAAATCCTAAGTAGGACCCTGTTGTACCCTTGAAAAAGTACGTCCCTTTTATTGATCCAATAAAATATCTGTTTAAATGGGTACGAATCTAAAAATCATTGGATAAACATGTCAGCCAAATAACTAAATTTGGATCATTCATGCAAATGACAAGTAACTCACAGTCATACATATTTTTGTTGGCTGTTATATGCACTGATAAGTAGGTAAATGTTGGTAAAGTAATTTGACTAAATTCATTGTTTAACCTTTTAGCAAGGAGTGTTTTTGTAGTTATTCTGCCATTAGGCTTATTTTAAGTAGAAGTTTCCCCTCAGATTGTCATATTTCTGTTATTTAAATACAAACATAAATAGGTTCATAAATACCCATGATGTTTTTTGCTCTGTCTTAATATGGAGCCATATAAAAACCTGCTCTTATAAAATGCAAATAAAGTGGACATCTACTTTGGTGGATTGATGAAGCACTGTTGAAATACGTCACTCTTACTCCATCTCTGTGATTAAACCTATTGGATTAAGATTTTCAGTTTGTAGAACAAATAGTTTTAACACTAAGCTTTTTTAAAGGTCTATACTGTATGGATTACAATTTTTAAAATTGGTCCACTTCAATTCAAAATCAAGTCCATTGAAATGTAAAAGGCAAACTGAAAGAGTGTATGCCAGAAGCTTTATGCCTGATAAGCATTTAGATTATCCAATAAGTATTATGTTTTGTTTGAAAATTACAGAGTTGGGTATAAATGATTTGATTTGCCTTATTTGTCTCTGATTTAACCTGCAATCAGTTACACTGTCCTCTGTATACTGGCATCAAATCGGACATCCATCCGTTTTGTTTGGTTCTACTCATTTGCTTTGTGGCTCCATCAGTTTAATCCGCTGATGGTTGTGTTTTCAGGTCTATGGGGAGTTTGCCTGGTCTAATCCTCTGCATCCGGATATTTTCCCTGGAGTGCGCAAGATGGAAGCGGAGGTGGTGCGGATGGCCTGTACTCTCTTCCACGGCGGTCCTCAGTCCTGCGGCACGGTTTGTGTTCCTGATTTCAGTTGTCACGGAAAATTCTGAAACCTGCTTTAAACTCAAAACAGATTAAGTACAGTTTATTTTGATTGAGGTTAAAGAAATAATAATGTGGTCTTCTTACTTTTCTGCCTGCTTCAACCCACTATTGCTGAATTTGTCAAGAAGTTAGATGCTCAGTTATTTAAGATAATTGGGATAAAACTCAGAAATAGATTTAATCTTGTGCTACTAAAAGTACTACATATAAACCTAGAAATGAGTATTTCATTTTTCTTCATTTAAGCAAATAATCAGAAGAGTCACCAGGAACGTGAAAAATAATCTTATGAATCATGTCTCAGTTCTTTTTTATATTGTCTCATGTTTCTCCGTTTAAATTCCAAACTCCAGGTTTTGTTTTGTTTTTTTCCCCGATAGATTCTGTAAAGGCTATTTTGTTTTTTAAAATGTTATCCTTATAAAATGGATTTTATTTCGGTTTATTTCTTATCGTACATGTGACCTAAATGCCTGACTTTTTAGTAATGCTTGGATTTTCTGTCTTGCTTTGGGGTAGATGTAGAATTTTGCAACAAAGATAACTTGTATTTGTTCTTGGCATTTTTATTTAATTTCTTACTTCATCATTATTTAGCAATTAGTAGCACAACAGTATTGGGAATGTGACATGGTGCAAAGAATGCAGACTGCTCTTCATGATTCAGGGGAGAAAAATAATTAAATACAGCCTTGGACTTCTGAGCAACTGGTCACGCTGTCAGTAGATCAGCACATTTTATTCTTGTGTAATAGCCCAAACCAAATATTTCAAAATTGAACAGAACACGTAAAGTAGTGTGGCACAACATTTTCTGTCTGGTTGTAATTAGTTCCTCAAAATATTTCTTCTCAAGGCTGGTAAATATTTGCAACAGCACCATAATTGCATTTGTAGTGATAAGCCAGTTTCATGTTAATGTTTCATTTTGAAATTCATGTTTAAAATTAAAAATATAAGATCGTAAGTATTTTTTTTATTTATAGAATTTAGTATAATGGTTTAGCATTGGTCATGCGAATGAAGGGCTCTGCATATTCCTTGCTGCTAATGTAACACATTATAACTTTACAGTGCCTTGCGAAAGTATTCGGCCCCCTTGAACTTTTCAACCTTTTGCCACATTTCAGGCTTCAAACATAAAGATATAAATTTTTTATTTTATGTGAAGAATCACCAACAAGTGGGACACAATTGTGAAGTGGAACGAAATCTATTGGATTTTTGAAACTTTTTTAACTAATAAAAAAATGAAAAGTGGGGCGTGCAAAATTATTCGGCCCCTTTACTTTCAGTGCAGCAAACTCACTCCAGAAGTTCAGCGAGGATCTCTGAATGATCCAATGTTGTCCTAAATGACTGATGGTGATAAATAGAATCCACCTGTGTGTAATCAAGTCTCTGTATAAATGCACCTGCTCTGTGATAGTCTCAAGGTTCTGTTGAAAGCGCAGAGAGCATCATGAAGACCAAGGAACACACCAGGCAGGTCCGTAATACTGTTGTGGAGAAGTTTAAAGCCGGATTTGGATACAAAAAGATTTCCCAAGCTTCAACCATCCCAAGGAGCACTGTGCAAGCGATCATCTTGAAATGGAAGGAGTATCAGACCACTGCAAATCTACCAAGATCTGGCCGTCCCTCTAAACTTTCAGCTCAGACAAGGAGAAGACTGATCAGAGATGCAGCCAAGAGGCCCATGATCACTCTGGATGAACTGCAGAGAACTACAGCTGAGGTGGGAGAGTCTGTCCATAGGACAACAATCAGTCTTACACTGCACAAATCTGGCCTTTATGGAAGAGTGGCAAGAAGAAAGCCATTTCTCAAAGATATCCATAAAAAGTCTCGTCTAAAGTTTGCCACAGGCCACCTGGGAGACACCCCAAACATGTGGAAGAAGGTGCTCTGGTCAGATGAAACCAAAATCGAACTTTTTGGCCACAATGCAAAACGATATGTTTGGCGTAAAAGCAACACAGCTCATCACCCTCAACACACCATCCCCACTGTCAAACATGGTGGTGGCAGCATCATGGTTTGGGCCTGCTTTTCTTCAGCAGGGACAGGGAAGATGGTTAAAATTGAGGGGAAGATGGATGCAGCCAAATACAGGACCATTCTGGATGAAAACCTGTTGGAGTCTGCAAAAGACCTGAAACTGGGACGGAGATTTATCTTCCAACAAGACAATGATCCCAAACATACAGCAAAATCTACAAAGGAATGGTTCACAAATAAACGTATCCAGGTGTTTGAATGGCCAAGTCAAAGTCCAGACCTGAATCCAATCAAGAATCTGTGGAAAGAGCTGAAAACTGCTGTTCACAAACGCTCTCCATCCAACCTCACTGAGCTCGAGCTGTTTTGCAAGGAAGAATGGGCAAGAATTTCAGTCTCTCGATGTGCAAAACTGATAGAGACATACCCCAAGCGACTTGCAGCTGTAATCGCAGCAAAAGGTGGCTCTACAAAGTATTAACGCAAGGGGGCCGAATAATTTTGCACGCCCCACTTTTCATTTTTTTATTAGTTAAAAAAGTTTCAAAAATCCAATAGATTTCGTTCCACTTCACAATTGTGTCCCACTTGTTGGTGATTCTTCACATAAAATAAAAAATTTATATCTTTATGTTTGAAGCCTGAAATGTGGCAAAAGGTTGAAAAGTTCAAGGGGGCCGAATACTTTCGCAAGGCACTGTATATGTTGAACCAATTAGCTACAGTATAATTAACTTTAAGTCTTATAAAGATAAGTGTAAGCTCCAGGTGTTTCAGAAAATCTGTAATATTAAATTGCATTATAGTGCTGTTCACCCCAAAGGATCCTAAAGTCTTTTCACTTATAGAAGGGTTACGTTTGACTCATATCTGAAGTGTAGCTCCCACCTGGGTGACATGTGGCAGAAACCCAAGAACAAAGCAAAACGGTGAAGAGGAAAATTGCTTCTCCAGTTGAATTAAGGAGGAAATTTAGGCAGGTTAGATTGTGTAATCCCGATTTGGAATTTGGCCCAGACAATAAGGTCAACTCCCCAACTCTAATGAACAGCACAGCGTCCCCTGTCACCATACTTGAATATTGGCTTGCAAGGCTGGCCCTGGACCTTGGAAAGAGGCCCCTCCACATGCACTACTATTATCAGCTCCCAGCACAACCTTATTTCACTACTTAGAACAAAAAATAATAATAAAGGTTTTATGGTTACATCATTTAACCAGCTTTGAAGAACACATAATAACTTAGAACCAAGAATATAAGGCACACATTTTACAAAGATTAAGTATTTTAACATTGAAAGTAATAAAAAAAACATTAATAACAATACATAATGATAAACAGGATTTGTTACTTCCAAATTGCAGCCATTTTTAAATTATGATTGGCTAAATTTAAACCTTGGTAGAAAGGAAATGCAGAAATAAGCATGAAAATAAGTTTTTAAAAAGTGTACCCAGTAACAAGGGAGGTGAGATCAGTAAGGCTACATTTTTATAAAAAACTTTCTATAAATCATTTTGCCTAGATTTTCAACCTCAGGTATGTTTTAATGACCTTGAGCTCTGAAAATTTTCACTCTGCTCTAGCCGCTGTCACTGAGAGAGACCGCAGTCTGAAGTTCACAAAACTACAATAGTTACAAAACTAAAATACAAGTTCATGAAATACAGGAGAAACCACAAGGAAAATGATGCATTTTAATTCCGATTTGGTTTAAGCACTGGACAGTCTTTTGTACTGTACAATTGCTTTCATGATTTTATTTGACCAGGCAGTGCCGATTTTTATCCAGGCGACCCACACGGCAGGTGTACAATTTCCAGAAACATGAATTTTCTAGTAGAACGCAGTCTACATGTCTAGCTTGAAAATGTGTCATCTCTACCATTTGCTAGCGGATCTGACATTATTACACGTATTGTGCATTATTGCAAAGACTTGAATTGGCGTACTTCTGTTTTGAGGTCGCTTATCCTGCTCTTCTTTTCTGCACTTCAGAAACATTTTGCATTGATCATGGTGGGTCATTTTATTTTTTGACTATGCTTCCATTAGGATAATCCACAGCAGCAGCAGAAAGAGCCTCTATAGGGTCTTTTTTGCTCACAGTTGAATGTGCCGATTAAAAAGAGGTTGTGTTGCACATTGAGGGGGCACCAGGCAGTCTCTTAGTTAGGCTATGCCAGGGGCCGGCCTGTTGGTGTGGAAATTCTGGTAAAGTGGGGAGATTGCCTCCTACTGGTCCAACAATACAACTTGTAGCAACTTAGTTAAGACCACAATAATGCATACACCCAGCTCCTAATAAAATAAAGCTACCTTTTGTTTTTAAGACACAGTGCTATTAATTAAGATCTAATACTAGAAGCTGAGTAGAAATTAAGTTTAATATTCTCAGATTTAATTATTGTAGAAATCTGATTCCTAAATGGCTGATTTTCTGGGTTAATTTTATGTTTATGTAGTGATAATGAGGCTCAGCTCTGATTCCTTATGGCTATAATCAGGCAAGATTTTAAGGTAGAATGCAAACCAGAACACCATGAGAACATGAGTTAAAACATGGATAAAAGAGCAGTTCAATGCCTTCTGTACATAAGAAAAAATGGCAATTGTAAGAGGTAAAGATCCTGCAGGAGCTGTGAGAGATGGATTAGTGATGGACAGAGCACAACAGCACCAGGCACAGGCAATGAAGTATTTACAGGCTGTGATGTGTTTGTAAGTCATTATCCGTAGTTAAAACTAAGGTGTTAGGTGGATGAAGGACTCCTTAGCTTTGATATCTTGTAACTGCTATCTAAAAATGCTTAATTGAGACTTAAGCTGTGGAAAAATAATTCAGATTTTAAAGTTTGCAAAGAACAAATATTAATGTCATGTTTATAAAAGGTCCTTAAACAAGGCCATTCTGGGTTCTGGGAATAGACCACAGGGGTTTTCCTGTGATCTATTACGGTTTCATGAGCAAATTCCTCTTTCTGTCTGTATCAGATTGGGGAACTGAAGAATGCATATACTGTTGGTGTCCATAACTAGCTACTTTCACCATTTACATGCTTCCCAGTTCTCCAAGTTCTTATTTATAATTGTGGATGAAATTTAAAGTACACTCTTTTTAATTATTCAGTCATATTGTATTATCTCGCCCTTCACAACAATTTGTCTCGGAACACTTTACAGACTAGTAGTGAGTACTCTCATGAAGAGTTTCACCTCTGCATTAAAAATTCCTTGGCTTTGAGGGTTCACGATACAATCTTTAACAGTATGTCAGAAAACCTTTTAATATGAGCTATTTATAAATCACACAAGACTAACATGTTCAAAACATTCACGGAACTAACAATAATTTTTTGTTAGTAGTTTACTGACTCATACTGTAAGCTGTAGATTTTAAACGGGAGGACAATAGGAAGCTGGAATTTGCTTTAGCAAATATCTGTGATTAAATAGGAGACTATACATCTTATTATCCTAGAAAACATAAGTGGGAGGATAACTTGCAAAACTGAGTTTGACAGATTTCACATGAAATTCCCCTGTTCTCTAACTCATCACTAAAAGAAAGGAGATCATATCACTTAAATGCATATTATATTTAAATAAAACCTGTGAAACAGTTTCCTGTCACAACAGTGTAAATAATATTAATTGCATGCATTATTCATATAAGTGAGATGTTCCCCTCTTTTAATTTGATTTTGTATTCACAGCTAAATATTAATATAAAAGGTTTTGAAGCCCCAGTTGGCAATTTAAAACTTGACTAGAAGATTGAAAGTTGTTTACTCTGCTGAAGAGAGGATTGTAAAACTGAATTAATTTTGAATATGTTAACATTTGTTCTGAGGCAAGGGAAAAAGAGGTGATGCAAAAGTAAAGCAGTGGGTTGTTAATGGTGAACCCAAATACCATTTGCAATCAAATTGTTTAGGTAACAAACTGTTGCCACTTTCTTGTTTTGTCATGAGTAGCCCATTTCCCTCTTTTTTCTTAAAAAAAGAGTGAGTGAGCCCTACTGTAGATAGTGACGATTGGTTTTGTAGTGGTTTGATGGGTTTACTGAGACAATTATTAATTGTAGCAGTAATCACGAGGTTGTTTGTTGGGGCTTTTAGAAAATCAATCGTCAGAACAACTAACAACGCACACACACGGGTTCAATACACGAGATACATTTATTAATATAAACTGTGCACCAAACATATACTAGTCTGCCTGGATACGAGCGGCAGACCTTACTGTGAGGGTTATCAATATACAAGGTATATAATCTCGAAGAGATGCAAACACAAAGAGATACACAACAGAGAATATATGTCAATATATATCGTTCGGTTACCAAATCGCTAAGCAGTGTTATTACCCACTGTTACTCTAACTCGGAAGTAAATACATTACTCATGAATTAAATTGATAACAACTTGTGTTGAGGTACAATTGAATTCTCGAGACGCAATGTAGAACATGGGTTTTACTTATCCACGGTGTATGGATTTGGAATTCCCGGCACGAACACCAAACCAGCTGACAGGCTCTGTTGCAGCCTCTGTTCCAGCGGTTGTCCAATGGGTGTTGTGTCGGTGTCCTCTGGCTACCGGCCAACCAGTCAAGGTGCAGCTCGGAGTAGGACGGGCGGAGGAATCTAACTGCGGCGCGCAGGGCAGTTGTTGCTCCGAGGGGATCTACCAGCAGTCCGGCTGGCTAGTAGAAAGTCTCTATGCACAGAGTGTGACCGCGAGTCCTCACAAGTCACTCTTTTGCCTGGGAAGAAACTGGTTCGTTCCCGGTCCAGCGCTGCTTCTGAATAAGCTATTCAGGTTGTCGACGAGGGTCCAACTGTAGGCTGCCGTTGATCAAGCGGAGCATTCACGTTGGTAGAATTCTGAGTACGTACGGGATCCTCGGCCTCGCGCTTAGAACAAAGTCCAAGTCCTTTTGCAGACAACAGCAGTTGTCACGTGATTGTCTCTGAGGATGCGCGAAAATGGCCAAGGAGAGCTCAGAACTGAGCTTGCGCTCCCTTTTTGATCAAGAGCCAGATGTGTGCTGATTGGTTGAGAGTTTGGCGGGCATTGGAGACCCACGTGGTATTACCACGCCCTGCCAGTCCCTGATTGGTTGGTCAAGGTGAGATATAAGTCACTTACTCTTGACACTTAGGAATGCAGTCCAGATGTCCATTCGGCACTCCCTAGACTGATAGGCGCCAATGGATGACCATTGATCATGATAGCCAGGCTTAGCTAATTGCATCCCTGTCTGGGAGTTTGTTTCTTATCACAAGAAAACATCTTAAATCAGCTTGCATGAATTCTTTCTCTGTGGCTGCACCACAGAGATGGAGGGTGAGATGGGGCCTCTTTTAGGAGCATACCAACGCTTAATTCTGTCTTATTAACAAGCATTGCCGCTACAGTTTGTTCAGAAATAACTATAGTATTGAGGATTATGCAGAAGACGGAGAGCTTGTCCTTGAAAGTTTTATGGATTTTAAATGTTTGAGTGATGAGGGATTAGAAAATGTTGTTAAATTTGCTCAGTCTATCCAGTTATTTCATGCCTCAAAAGCCTTTTATTAATTCTTTTTGTAATTTAGTTTCAGACACATTCCTAGACTTTATCACCCTTTTCAGTTGTTAATAACTCTTCTTAAATCGGTAATGTATTGTAAAAATATTTCTTCTGTTTTCTGCACATCACACAAAAGGGGTTAACAAATGCCATTAAAAATATACAATGGTCTTCTTTGTGTTCTTGACATTTAGAGCTATCTTGGTTGCTGATAATTGTTGCTTTTCTCTATTGTTGCTTTATTCAAATTTTCATCTTGCAGATACAGATTATGGTGGTATTGAAGGTTTAAACATTTTCCTCCGTGTTCCAATACTTTTAACCACACACAGTTTAACACTTACTGTAACTGAAAAAAAAAATGTCCTTATTTTCAGTGAAGCTCAGAAAGTGAGCTGTGCAAAATGTGTAGGTTAACCAAATTTAATAAAATTTGAAATATTTATTTTACATTTATATTTGTATTCTTCACATTTATGTCATGTGCCATTTTTGTATTCATAAACATCTCCGAAATGAAACATTATACGGATCAGTCTCTGGGCCGTGTTCAGCTTTGTGCTTTCTTGATTGCTTTGTTTCATATACTGTTTTGTTTAGTACACAATTGTGTATTTCAGCCCAATTAAACCTTTTGCCAAGTAGCTTTGTCTAAAACGAGCCATTTTACAGCATGGGGAAAAAACATGCAGCTTTTATAATCTTCCAGTGTACAGTATATTCATATTTATTATATTCCTAGTATACATTTTTGCAGGTTTTGTTTCTACAGAGTGATGGAGGTTATATGTTTGAGAATGGCATATTTGCTAGAAGTGATTTACTTTGTCTGCCTAAATTGGTACCTATGCCTTCTTCCAGGTTACCTCAGGAGGTACAGAGAGTATCCTGATGGCTTGCAAAGCATACAGAGATCTGGCACGAGAACGGGGCATCAAACACCCTGAAATGTAAGTTGCACAGGAGTAAACATTTCTATATGTGTACGCACTGAAGTATCTGTAATTTTGGAAATACAGCATTCTCTTTAAATTGTGTTCTTGAAACTAACTTATTGCTGGATATTCATAAAAAGTTCTGTTATGCACAAGTAAATACAATGGAGGCAGTGGTTTATTTTATTTGTGGTAATCCTATTATTTCATAGAAGGAAATATCAGTTGTACCACAAAATACACATATTGCCATTAAAATGCCAGCATATCAGCTGTACCCCATGGGAAGAATGTTTCAAAAAGGGACTATTTTGCCTTGGGGAAAATGAGAAAAATAACACTTAAGCTTGTTACATCCTTTTTCCTCCTATGCAAATATGTAAATTCAAAATGTGCTCAGTACAGACTTGCTTTATAGAAGCGCTCGACTTGACAGAAACGTGCTTTGCTTTAGTGAGTTAAAGAGTGACATCTTGTGGACTAAAGTATGAACCACAATAACAAGCTGGAGAGTGATGGGGGAAGAAAAACACAACATGGTCATCGCAGTTGGTTCAATCCACTATATTAATAATTATTACAAACATTGAGAGAACGTTTATGTATAGATTTCACACTTCTGCACATTTCTTATGTTTTGTGAAAACATAATAGTCTGACAATTGATGGGGAACTCAGAAGCACAACAGCTCTTTCATTACAGAATGAGGCAGTACTGAAAAGACTTATGGTGTTTGTAACCTTGGGAACCATTAGATACAGTGCAAAGGAGAATGCTATACCTATTCCCCAGAGGAGTAGATAGCATTATTAGTCCTTTCCTGTTATTTCAATTCTCGTATTGTCTTATACGCTGTGTATAATCTCTTAATGACATACTATTCAGACAGTTCAATAGCTTGGTTTTCTTACAGTTAATTACAAGGATAAGTGCTGAGATATATCTGGGTTTCACAGCCTGTTATTCCAAATACTAATACAAAGACTAATTTAAACCTTTACCAGACTTCAGTTATTATCTAATTAACAGAACCTTGCTATGCTAAAGTGAAGGCCCTTTGAAAACAATGGATTTTTCAGTTTTTCTAAAGTGCCTTTGTGTCCTCTGTATGGCTATATCAGGCCCTGCCTGACCAGTTAGACCAAACAACCAGATGGATTTGTTTGTATCTGCTTCTTAATTGTTAGTGTTAGTAGAATGTTCATTGTAGGGATGCCTATTTCTACATGAAAAGTGTATACTGATTTATGCAACATAAGTTGCTGAAGAGCCACTGAGTGTTTGTCTTGTTGTTGTAGCAGACCACTTACAAGCTAAAGTTTGTCCCTGTTTCAGCCTTGCACCAATCAGTGTTCATGCAGCTTTTGACAAAGCAGCGCACTACTTTGGAATGAAAATAATTCACATTCCCCTGGATCAGAAAACTATGGAAGTTGATGTGAAGGTGAAACTTCTTGTATTCTGTTGACAAATGTTTTAGTTCTTTACTTCAGCTTGAAATGCTACAGTAGTTTACCTTCTTAACAAAATGATTTGAAAAGGGTAGACATACTCCCTATGAGTTTATGTTGAAGTTTGTTGTGTACAAATCTGTTTTTTTAATAAGATTATTTTTTAAACGGTGTTTTTACATTGAACATATTTTTTTCTTCAGCAATAGAGGAGATGCATTCAAATTGTGATGAAATCCTTGATTTGATTGTACCACCATCTATGGATATCTGCAGCATCACTGACACAAAACTAATATTGACGAATGCATTGTTACCTAAGTTATGTAAATAAGATGAGGGTAATATCTGTAGCTCTTGATATGCCATCTAAAAACTTTGAATTTCCAATTGACTTGTTTAAGATTACAATGAAGCCTGTTTTATATTTGAAGAATTAGTGAGAGCGTCTAAGATGTTAACACTTATGGGAAATCTGTGGAGAAAACAAATGGCTTCTGCAGTGATCAGTGATCCTAGGTATGTGTTGTAAATCAGGTTCTGTCTGTTGAAATAGGCCATGAGAAGAGCCATCTCGAGGAACACTGCCATGCTAGTCTGCTCTGCCCCTCAGTTCCCCCATGGAATCATGGACCCTGTGCAAGATGTAGCAAAGGTGATGGGTCTCTTTCTTTCTATACCATAGTATCACATTGCACTTCAGAAATGGGTTTAGTATGATTCATCTTGACCAGCAGAGATTGGGTGGGGTGTGACAAATTGTGATGAATGCCACGTGTGTTGACAGGAAATTTAAATCTATGAAAACAAGGAATCAAATATAATCCAGCAGTCATGAGAAAAAAATATTTACAACCTGAACCCTGAGTATTTTTTTACTGTCTGCTTGCACTCCTATTCATTTGTTTTTATTTTACAGCTGGCTGTGAAGTACAATATTCCTTTCCATGTAGACGCATGCTTGGGTGGTTTCCTGATTGCATTTATGGAAAAGGCCAAGTACCCCCTGCGTCCTTTTGACTTCCGTGTCAAAGGGGTGACCAGCATTTCAGCGGATACACACAAGGTGGGCAGGAGAATGAGTTCAGCCCAGACCGTTACACCCTTCCTAGCGTCACTTCAAAAATCACGGCCTGATTACGGCCTACCACACAATTGCTTAGGGGTGCATTACATTCTCTTGAATTAGGAGACACATGAGTGGTGTTTCCTCAAGTTAGGGTGCATGTTAAATGCATATTCCCAAGTTATGGGAGGCATTCGAGACATTTCTCTGAGTTGTGGGATCTGTTGGATGAATTTCCCCAGGTTAGATGAGGGGTGCATTAGATGTGAATCCCTAGGTTAAGGGGTGTAATAATAACAGATACCATGTGAAAAAAGGCAGCAGCAGGGCTCTGGACTGGAGGGACTCTAAAGCCCTGGTGTCAGATTTCCAGTGGGATGTGGCTGTTGTGCCCTGGAGCAAAGTACTTCGCTTAAATTTCTCTACAACCTGCTCCCCTGTACTACGGGGTCTGAGTTTCCCAATTGACTTACCGAATTAAAAAGAGGTATAAAACAAATCCTGGCAAATTTGCATGTCTAAATTGGAGCTTGATAGAAACATGAACAATTAAAGTTGCAAAGACCATGAAACCTACAGATGAACACAAAATAAGCATCTAAACAAATTAGTTACAAACAATTGAATTGATCTTTTATCATAGACTTTGTGACAATTCTTAGTTCAGAGAACTAGATTCTGATTATCATGCAGAATACATGTAACTGTTTTAAAGTAGATTATTAGTCTGAGTATAATTGTATGTTCAATTTGTTTTATTGGTTTTCAGGGCAAAGAAAGACTCTTACATGGTACCCTAAACAATAATGAACAAATGTGAACGATCATCCTGGTACCTAAACAAACTGTATAAATCCACCAATCATATAAAAGCAGGAATAAATGAGTAGAAAAAAGGAAACCAGAGATGAGCAAAGGAAAAAGAGAAAAGGTAGTGAAAGGTCAGAAGAGGGAAGCCGCAGTCTTCGAGGTCTTTCATATGTCTGAGTGGAGCTGCAAGTTCTTAAGGAAGGTTAAAAAAGGGCTGCCAGGCAGAATACAATTTTGCAGTTGAGCCACAGAGGGAAAACGTAATTTGTTCAAGGTGGAGAAAGTACATCACATCTCTTACCAGTGAGTGAAGGTGGGTGCAAGCAGTTGTTTCCAATGGCGCAAAATTAAACATCGCGCTAGTAGTGGAATATGATTTTAAGGTGTTAATGCATTTGACATCATGATTTCACGCTTATGTAACTTGTGCTGAGCTTATTTTTTTATTGTCTCCTTTTAGTATGGCTTTGCCCCAAAGGGCTCTTCTGTGGTCCTGTACAGTGAAAAGAAGTACCGACATTATCAGTATTTCGTGGCTCCAGACTGGCAAGGAGGTATCTATGCATCTCCCTCTATTGCTGGCTCCCGACCAGGAGGCATCATTGCAGCTTGCTGGGCCACCATGATGCACATGGGAGAAAGTGGCTATGTTGAAGCCACAAAGAAGATTATTAAAACTGCACGGTTCATTGATGCAGAGTACGTTCACTGGCTCTTTCTTATGAATGAATCCGTTAATAAATGTTAGAATAAAGATGTGGATAGTTTTAAATGAGCTCGGAAGTTACATTGGAAGTGTAGAATCATAATAAAATTCTACTTGTTGATATTTTGCTGAATAAACTATGCAGCTGAGGTGTCCCTGGGAGGCTTTCACAGGGAGCAGCCATTTTGGCTCATGTGGAGGATAGGAATTGTCACTGAGCCAGAATATAGACCGAGAGCCCAATAATTGTGTACAGCCGTAGGAAGGGATAATGAGGCCCAGCTGGTACGTAGATCTTGTAGTGCAGAGCAGGGTTATCTTTCTGAGAAAAAGTCCAGCAGAGAAAGCAAAGAACCTGTTACTGTAGAAAACCTAAACTAAACCAACGGAATGTAATTATCTTGCAGTGTTTTGGATTTAGTCCTCCCTCATTTTACCTGTCTAAGTGCAGACTGGACTCCGATAAGGAGTTAGATTTTGTTTTGGATTCCTTGGTCTGTAGAAAATACAGCAAGCTAACAAGTCCTTAATAAGGTGATTCAACAAACTTCTTGTTTGTGTTCCAAAATGTAACAGTTACTGTAGGTCACACTATTTTTCTACATGTGTTTAGATAGTATTTTACAGTGCCTTGCGAAAGTATTCGGCCCCCTTGAACTTTTCAACCTTTTGCCACATTTCAGGCTTCAAACATAAAGATATAATTTTTTTATTTTATGTGAAGAATCACCAACAAGTGGGACACAATTGTGAAGTGGAACGAAATCTATTGGATTTTTGAAACTTTTTTAACTAATAAAAAAATGAAAAGTGGGGCGTGCAAAATTATTCGGCCCCTTTACTTTCAGTGCAGCAAACTCACTCCAGAAGTTCAGCGAGGATCTCTGAATGATCCAATGTTGTCCTAAATGACTGATGGTGATAAATAGAATCCACCTGTGTGTAATCAAGTCTCTGTATAAATGCACCTGCTCTGTGATAGTCTCAAGGTTCTGTTGAAAGCGCAGAGAGCATCATGAAGACCAAGGAACACACCAGGCAGGTCCGTAATACTGTTGTGGAGAAGTTTAAAGCCGGATTTGGATACAAAAAGATTTCCCAAGCTTCAAACATCCCAAGGAGCACTGTGCAAGCGATCATCTTGAAATGGAAGGAGTATCAGACCACTGCAAATCTACCAAGACCTGGCCGTCCCTCTAAACTTTCAGCTCAGACAAGGAGAAGACTGATCAGAGATGCAGCCAAGAGGCCCATGATCACTCTGGATGAACTGCAGAGAACTACAGCTGAGGTGGGAGAGTCTGTCCATAGGACAACAATCAGTCTTACACTGCACAAATCTGGCCTTTATGGAAGAGTGGCAAGAAGAAAGCCATTTCTCAAAGATATCCATAAAAAGTCTAGTCTAAAGTTTGCCACAAGCCACCTGGGAGACCCCCAAACATGTGGAAGAAGGTGCTCTGGTCAGATGAAACCAAAATCGAACTTTTTGGCCACAATGCAAAACGATATGTTTGGCGTAAAAGCAACACAGCTCATCACCCTCAACACACCATCCCCACTGTCAAACATGGTGGTGGCAGCATCATGGTTTGGGCCTGCTTTTCTTCAGCAGGGACAGGGAAGATGGTTAAAATTGAGGGGAAGATGGATGCAGCCAAATACAGGACCATTCTGGATGAAAACCTGTTGGAGTCTGCAAAAGACCTGAAACTGGGACGGAGATTTATCTTCCAACAAGACAATGATCCCAAACATACAGCAAAATCTACAAAGGAATGGTTCACAAATAAACGTATCCAGGTGTTTGAATGGCCAAGTCAAAGTCCAGACCTGAATCCAATCGAGAATCTGTGGAAAGAGCTGAAAACTGCTGTTCACAAACGCTCTCCATCCAACCTCACCGAGCTCGAGCTGTTTTGCAAGGAAGAATGGGCAAGAATTTCAGTCTCTCGATGTGCAAAACTGATAGAGACATACCCCAAGCGACTTGCAGCTGTAATCGCAGCAAAAGGTGGCTCTACAAAGTATAAACGCAAGGGGGCCGAATAATTTTGCACGCCCCACTTTTCATTTTTTTATTAGTTAAAAAAGTTTCAAAAATCCAATAGATTTCGTTCCACTTCACAATTGTGTCCCACTTGTTGGTGATTCTTCACATAAAATAAAAAATTTATATCTTTATGTTTGAAGCCTGAAATGTGGCAAAAGGTTGAAAAGTTCAAGGGGGCCGAATACTTTCGCAAGGCACTGTAGATAATTTATTGATTTTGTTTTTGTTTTTCAGGGCTAATTTTGTGTGTACTTTAATTCAGATGATAGATCTGAATTAAGTACAAACTTAATTTGTATATGAACCTAGAAATATTGTTTATTCCAAACACCTTTGTTCTATAAATAAATATAATTAGAAATCATTGTTGTGCTATAATTTGCTGTCTTGTTCTTGCCGCACAGAATTCGCAAGATAGATGGAGTGTTTGTCTTTGGCAACCCTGAAGTTTCTGTTGTGGCCCTGGGATCTAAAGTCTTTGACATTTTTCGGTTGTCCAATGCACTGACCGCCAAGAGCTGGAATTTGAACACACTGCAGTTTCCTTCAAGGTGAATGTTGGAAATCTGCCCCATTTCCCCATTTCATGTTGTACAGTATGTTAACTGTAATTAACGCCATGTTTTGCTTGCCTTTTTTTTCTCTGAAACATCTATTTTGTCTTCCATGCAGTATCCACATCTGCGTGACGCTGCTGCACACAAAGCCCGGTGTGGCTGAGAGCTTTGTGAAAGACGTCAAAGAGTGTGTGGCAGTTATCATGGAAAATCCCAAGGAAAAAACCACTGGCATGGTGAGCTTCCTAGCACATGTAACAGAGTTTAAAGTACATTGTCAGTTCTTCCTCTCTGGTTAGGTGTACTCTAACACTTTTGTTTGTGCCTTCAGGGGGCGATCTATGGCATGGCACAGTCTATTCCAGATCGCTCAATGGTGACGGAGGTTTCTTACGGTTTCCTTGACTGCCTATACAGTACAGAGCTTCCCTCCACAGACAATGCGCACATGAACGGCACCTCCAAGGCCCACTGAGCCTCTGAATATTTCTTCAGGGTGCAGTGACCTCTGGGAGATGGGATTACCTGTGGAAAAACAACATGGGTACCTCCAATGTTTTTATTTTTCCTCCCACTGTGTTCTGTGAAACTTGAAATAGGTTTTTGCAATAGTTAGAAAACATATTTTCCCTCTCAGATCATAAGTCATCTAACCTGTGTATAGAAAAAGCAAGTCTTTTAAAAGGCACAAAAAATGGTAGATGTAGAAGAATAAAAGAACATCTCTTTTAGTTTAAGTGTCAGTTGATCATGAAAACCTCCTTTGAAAATGCCTATGCCAATTATATTTATATAATACACTCCACACTGCATCCTTTCATGTTTTGGGATACTTAAGCAACCTACTGTACTGTTAGAAAACCAATGGGTATAGTTATATTTATCAGACAAGGGGCTCACACGGTTCACCCCTGCTCAATAATAAGCCAAGAAGGAAAATAATAGGTGTAAAATGTAGGTTAACTTCCTGAATTTAAAGAATTTACCTTTGGAGTTATGTTGGCTTTTTGAAAATCTTTTTTGCAGTTCGTTTATTTGTGAAGCATATTGCATGAATGCTCGGAGTGTCTCTAAAGACACTCTGCGTAGGACACGGAGAATCATAACCTAAAACTTGTAATAAAAAATTTATAGTCACCCTTTGCCACAGTAAGCATTATAAAATTCAATTTTACAAGTTTTCTGAAACAAAGGTGTTTGTTTTTACTAAAATGCCTAATGTTTAAGACCTTAATTATGGTTTTGTGAATATAATTATTCATGTTAAAATATTTATAACACGCATACCATCAATTTAAATGTTTTGTAATTTCTAATCTTTCAAACTGTCCTGTCAGTTTGTTCTATTAATGTTCTTTAAATTATAATGACACCATATGGTCTGTTCGCCTGTCTTTAACCTTTGTGTAAAGATATTCAGAAAACCCTTAGTTCTTATTTTCACTCAAAATTGGAGGATTTAAAAACCAATTTGCTTTCTGTTTTATACTGTTGAGCATAAGTGTGGATTTGTTTTTAATTAGACCCCGAATCAGACCTTGGTGTTTTACTCCTTCATCATCTGCAAAGTGGTGAGATTTTAAAATTCACTCAGTACTGCCTGACAGTTCAAAGTGGAATTCCAACCAGTTCAGGTGAACCAAATGGTACTAGCTTGCCAAATGATGGTTCCAATAAGCTGATTGTCTCTGTAAGGGAAGGGAAGCTCTAGCAAGAGATTTAACTTCTCATTCATTCCTGATAGAGAATGTGTGTGTTCAGACAGTATCTAGTTAAAAAAAATAGTTTGGGAGGTTTATATTTTCTCAGCCAGGTGTCCTCAGTTTTAGGGAAGTGGAAAGACCACACGATTTGTTAACACTTTCCATCTACCTCACTGTCTAACTGCATTTCAAGGCAATCCTGATACATTTATGAAGGTTGGCCAGAGTACAGAGTGACCTGCATAACTGGGATTAATGATCTAACACTGCTCTGGGCTATGAACACCAAGGGCCTGATTCTCATAATGGCACTAAGTTGTAACACTTATTGTTCAGGACCAAACTATAGGTGCTGTCTGTTATATGGGTAGATCTGGCTTGACTTCGCTGTCCTTCACTGAGACCTTTTTAAGTATTAATATAGATGCAAAACAAAAGATGCATAAAGCAAAACAACAAGAAATGAAAACTGAAAATGGATCTTCCAATCTTTTAATTAACTGTAATCACTTTCATGGCTTTATTTTTAACAGCTACTGAACGTGCTTTTTTTGTATGCTTGGGCAGTATACAAATGTTTCTGTAGATACATTTCATACTTATTACCTCCATTGCTACTTCCTTTGAACAAACCGATGCTGGCAACCTAGAGGTACACGGTGAGCAGAGCATATAACCATCCCCTGGGCATGAGAGTAGGGACCCAAACATGAACTGCTGTGATGTACAGTAAATGCTCGGTGTTCATGAGGGTTAGGTGCCTTGAACTCTCTGTGAATGCAGGGCTTAATACCCTATGGAGAAAATGAGGTGTGGTTTCACGGCTTGTGAAACTTGCATTTTCCGTAGCAATATTTTTGTTACAACTGTTTACCATTTCAAAAGTTGTTTTAATTGCTAGTATTTTTTTATTGAAATGAATACTGGAAACCGGGGGGGAAAAAAGCCTTGTTTCCCCCCCTTTAATCCAACTTATTGCATGTACCAGCAAATTAGATTACTGTTATAGTTTACCCTGTATTAGAGTTTGTTTTTTCAATCACAGCAGAGCGCATTTTCATTGCTGTTTACGCCATGTTTTTAATGTTCTCATAAATGCAACAGTACTGTAAAAGCTTATTGCAGCACAGCAATAACAGACTAGAAAGTAAATTAATTGTATTTCACTCCCTTCCCACTCAACCAACTCACTCTCCTCCTCCTGTGCCTTGAATAATTCTGTTTATTCCAATTCTTTTTTAATTCTTTTCCTCGAGACATGCAAGAATGAAGACTGTGATAACCTAGGAAAACATTTCAGTAAACATTTTTCATTCATAGGTCAAATCACAGTTATTGAGGTTTTATTGTAGATGTGAAATACTGAAAGCTGTAGTTAGAGGTTCAGTCCTCCTATTGCTGACTTGGTGTGTATTTGTCATTTTGATTGTTGTCTCTTATAATATTTAAAAAGGGTATAACAAAGTATTTTAAAGGTTGCCTTTAGTATACTATATGAACAATCAAAATTACATATTTCTGCTGCCCTAACTGAAATGCAGGGCTAGTGGATACCTTATAAAGCAGGATAGATGTGCTCTAACATAATAGTTTAAACATTGTATTCATGTGCTTGTGTAGCTTTATTTTCTTTGTGCCACACCTCTCAGTAATGGTTATTAATCACACTGAACTCTCATTTTGTTTCATCCCCAGCTGGGCTACAGATAAATGTTTGAGATAAATGAGGAGTACTTTAAACATGCTGTATCTGTCCTTTGTAAGAATTGATCACTATTACTGTACCAGTACTTTTGATGGTGCTTAAAAACACCCCTAAAAGGATCTTTCAAAATTATATCAGATTTGTAAATAATATTTCTTTATAATTCTATACTGTAAACTTCACCTTCTAAAATATTTCCAGATAGTTTAATAATGATCTGTACATGCACTGAGAGAATGTAGGTAATTGCTTTAATTTTTAAAAAAATTAATTGAAAATTGAAAATGAGTATATAAAGAGTAGTATGTATTTTAATTTGTGCTATCCACACATTTAAGTTGGTGGAGGACAAGTCATATGAAATTGGTACCTGACAAAACCGTGACTGCTGTCATACCTTGGCTCAAATGGGTTTAAAGTATGTCTGAACATTATAAAATGTTTGCAGGGTGGTTTTGGTAGGTTCTTTTTGGTTTGTTTCGGGGCTTTCTGAAAGTTTTTTGTTTTGCATTTCATGTTTTTTTTAAAGAGGTCTCCGTGAAGAAACATTCTGCTCATATAAAAGTTACTGTATAACTGTTCTAGGTCCTAGACAGTGATGTGTATAATAACTAAATATTAACATTTTGTGCTTTTGTGAAAATCTGTCTTCTAATATTAATGATCACCGAATGATCGTGTTGGAACAGTTTTTTTTAGATTTATCTGTTTTAGTTACAGTGAAAATGCAATGATGGAAACCATAACAAACTTAGATTTTGGCTCAAATCAAGAGACAAAACAATTTCTGTTGATTTATTTTCTTCCTTGATACTAGTTTGCATTCCATTTGTTGATTTGATAGCACAGTTACTAAATTAATAATGAGTTATGAAGTTCAAATGTTTTAATATTTATAATATTTGTTTTAAAATGGTATGGAAAATTCAGACATTTTTATATTCACATTTTAATGTTAATTTCTGTGTGGGTTTCCACTGTCATTGTGAAATTATCTATAGCATATTCTTAACTGACGTGAGTAGGACGGATATTAATTTTAATTATGGTCAGCTGCTTTAATTTCGTAGCAGTTGTAATATGTTGCCACTTCAGATCATGCAATGAGCCACTTAAAAAGCTTTGCAAGAATACTAGGTTTTGACTGAGTTTCAAATAGTTTCTTTTTTCCAATGCAGAGAGCTATGGATTCCACTGTGTTGTCGTAACTTTAACGGTTCGAGTGACGTGGGAATAAATGCAGGGTACAACTCAGATGGTAATGAGATGTGGCTTATAAATACAGTTTGAGGAGTAGAAAAACCATGTGAAAATCATGAAAGGAATAGAAAAATTGTGTGTCATCTTCATCTGTTCTGGTATTCCTCGATTGTATTGATAATTAAAGAATATCTGTACCAAAAAGGACTATAGTTTATACAATGTTTCTGTATTACTAATATTACCAATGATTTCCTGTCCAGTCTCATAGCCATTTCTGTTTACCCTTACATTACAAGCATTCCCAAAGCACCTTGCCCAGAAATAAAATGTCTGGATATATGCACTGAATTAAAAATGGCACAATCTTTAAAAAAAGGTTAAGCAGCATTCACCTGTATGCCTTCTAAGCTGAACCCTATTATGCATAGTTTTTTGGGCAAAAAGCTTTAGTTCACTTCTCCTCAGGGAGATAAAGTTGTCAAACAAATCAAAGATTACAACACATAGGACATTGTGTATATAAATACACTCCATGATTTACCATTCCAATTTCTTTATCACTGTGTGTTTGTTTCTTTTTAACTGTAATCATTGATATATAGTACCACATACTCTAGGAGTCTAGTAAGGAAAAGGGATCATTTTGGTTGAGTTTGTTGTTTCATGTAGTTAGAGGATTCTGACAGATGTCAATTGTAGTCAACCTGGAGAGACTTATACAGTAAATGTGTATAAAAGAAAAGCATTCTGATTCTCCCCCTCCTGTGATAGTATATTCATAGTGGTAAATTCGGTTTGAGTTACAATTAGCAATTCAAAATGTGGGGAGCATCAGGAGAAAAATGGTCAACAATTCCTAATTAAGGAAACATCTGTGGACACGTGCATTATCCTCTCAGGTGTCTGTTCTACCAGGGAACAAGTCTAGCTTTTCAAAAAAAGTTCCTAGGAATGTTAAGCTATTCCATATGATCTTTCTTTCTAAACAAATACATGTTGTCAGATACTGTGCATCCAATAATAAAGAGTTTTCAGTCTAATTCATTTTTCTACTTATACAAACTGTAGATATTAAGAATAATTCTTAAAATGAGAATGAAACACTCTTCTGCAGTTTTTCAAAATAGTTTGTGCACTTAGTCATACTATCAAGAAGATTAAGATTGCTCTTAAAAACAGCTGGTTCCTAAAATCTTAGTCTGCTCTAAGGTGCAGCAGTGGCTCTGTCCAAAAACAGTAATTGAGCTTTGCTATGAGATGTTAGCAATGCACGCTATCTGCAAAGTTGCAGTGTATTTAGAGGAGCTGTTACACAAGTGTTCTCCTTAGTAACATGCAAGAAAATGGATTTGTCAGTCTTCAAGCTCGTAAAAACGGGAAATGGCTATTATGCAAGAGCTTCTTGAACATATAAACCCTCCTTCACTTTTATTTAATTCTGAGGTACAGATCTTGCCTTCCTTTTTCAGGCATTTGAGTTTTCCCATTCCAAGCATCACCTTGCTAAATAGACATCTCCTTTTTTACCTCAGATTTTTATATCTGTTGTAATTTACGCAACTTATTTGAACAGAGCTGGATTTTTCTTAGATTCTTCTGTACAACCTATGTATGTTCTGCAACCTCATGTAGTATTGTCATGAATAATGTGTGCTAATGTGCATTATTTAAAAACATGTTTACCAGAAAAATGCAATACGTTCATTTTAGATCACCAAAAAACTGTGACTGCAGTGTGTGGACTGTTTTTGCCCAAGAATCTACTGCATGTTTGGTTCTGGTGTTGAGTTCCTTGTTTTTTGTGGTGTTGGGGGGAACTTTTAAGACAATTTAAAGCTGTTTATAAAGCATTTATAAAGCTGTTAATCTCTGTAGATATTTATTAATAGTGGATAAATAAGTGCACATTTTAAAGGGATTTTGATTATTGAATCCTTGTCTATTTGTAGTCCCGTGTTTTACTGTAACATATTAAAAAACAAATTAAAGTCTGGTCCTGAACTAAAGTCTTGGTCTGAGATTATTAAACAACCTGTATAAATTAAATATGAAAATTTAAAATTCCATTTGGATTATACTCTTTAAGACTGTTGATACTGGATAGGTTTCAAAGATCCATTGTGTAATGTTTGTACAAAACTGTTTGTACTGTTTTGTAATGAGTATCATTGTTAAGTTCTCTTGAATGTTTAAGCGTTGACATAATATAAAGAAAACAATATATGTACTGCCTCTGGCAGAAAACATTGGAACAGGTACTCGCATCAATCCACATTTTACAAGAAAAAAAATTACCTTATAAATATAAGCAATTAAGTTGTATTTTTACTTTTGAACAACAAATCCTACTTAGTCAGTTGTAGGCCAATACATAATTACATAATATGTAAATAAAGTGATAATGCAGATTCAGTATTCACATAATCTTAATAAAGGTGCTTTTAGTCATTTCAAACATTTATTCAGAATAAGGCACACTGGCAAATTTCCAACATCTGAAATCACATCATTATGAAACACTTCTATTACAAAACATCAGGAAATATATATTGGAACATCAGACATTGAACATTCATGTGTCTATGCATGTTTTCCAAGTTCAATAATTTTGCAACTTGATGAAGGAATAAATCCAAAAGAAAAAAGATTACTGCTTGCCTCATTAAATGCTTCAAAGAATGCCACTTAACTGGTATTTTTTTCTTGCAGTACTGGATGTGGTATGCTGATACAGGCCTTTTAATGTGCACTTAAAAGTAGTCACGTTAAAAGAAGCTTATATGAACAACAGCTATTATTGATTTTTACTGTAAATAAAAAAGATCATGTTTCTTGACACAGTGTTCGCTCTTCAAAGATAAAAACTTACATTGTCTTCATCTTCTGATTAACATTTTCTTCAACATAAATTTTCTTCCCCTGTTGTCAGAAAAATTAAATACCTTACTTATTTTAGTGGAATGTATGTTAAGAAGCAGAAGCTCTTCCTAAATTAATGTGATAAGAAAACATAATTCTGAAATTAGATACATCAAATTATCTTGGAAACACTCAGAGTATCAGAGTGCGACAACTTTAGAATGGTATCTTCCATACAAAACTGTCCTCTCTCCAATGGATCATATGTGTATATCTTAAGTAATGGGCAGCTTATATTTTCACTATTCAGAATCCTCAATCCACGATCTAACACAGTCACAGATGTTTCAGTAAAGCACACATGATAAACAGGCTTGGAAACATTAATGTGGATGCATTTTTGTAAGTCTTCCATGATGTACTTTGGTACATATATACTGGTGATCAAAAGGTTTTGAGTTCAGTTAATGGCCAGAACAGTTTACTGGGACTAACCGTGTGTCTGTGCTAAGGTAGTTTATATCCTTCACTTTTCTTTATATCACAATGATTTTCTACATGTTTCACTGATGTTGTTTTTTTACGTTCCATGCACTAGGTGATGTCTTGTAGTGTTACAGAATTGGTTTTGAAATATGTTTTCAGAACGTATTTGAAACACTTTTTTAATTACAAACTATGCAGACAGGGCAAGAGAATCTCCCACAGAAAACTGCTGTACTTTCACAGGCAAATGTGAACAGTGCTGTTTGTACTGAAAAAGATATAATGAATAATATGATGCTGTTTACCACAGACTGAATCTATTACGTTTGAAAATTCTGATGTTAATCTAAATATATTTGCATTATAATACCTTGACAGTAATTGTCTTTGACGTGTTTGGCAGTTTGACATAATCTTGTAAGACTGTTCTCTGAACTGAACAACAAAAATTTTTGATCACTTGGGCTATCACGACTCTCAATCTGGAATTTACAGTCAATGCAACATCCATTACTGGCCTGCTGCCTGTCTTAAGTTCTTTTAGAAGTCTGATATCCAGGCAGGTTAAAGAGCAGCTGCTTGATCGATGAAACTGGCCAGCGTGACATCTCTCTGCGAAATCCCTCCACAGTCATGTGTGCTCAGAGTGACTTGGACCTGAGGGAATACAGACATGTCATGAGAAAGCCATATGTTTAGCAGCTGAGTTCTGGATTACTATGAGGAACAATGAAACCTTAAGGTCAAGAAAAAACTGCTCCGTATTTGCTGACTGTTATTGCACCAGGATTTTAAGTAAGCTCTTATTACATAGTTAAGCTTTCTGTCCATCCATCTTCTAACCACTTCATCCAATTCAGGGTCCTCTGGGAACTGGAGCTGATCTTGGCAAGCAATGGCCGGTGGCAAGGTTGGAAACCAGTTAGCCTACCTGCATGTCTTTGGACTGGGGGAGAAAACCAGAGGACCCAGGAGAAACCCACTCAAACAGGGCGAGAACATACAAACTCCATGCATATACAGTGGCATCCCAGGTCTTTAATTGAACCCAGGGCCCCCAGCGCTGCGAGGCAGCTATGCTAACAACTGTCCACCATGCCACCCCAGTTCTGCTTTCAACTTTGTTCAAAACGGTTAATCGGACGCAATTTTTAAAGAATGATTTTTAAACGGCTGAGCTTGAGGAACATTGCAAAATATCAACTAGTCCACGGGACACATCCTGTACCTTGTTATAAACATTAAACCATTCAGGATGGTGGTCCATCTTCTCAGCTTGCAGTGCCACCCTGGACATGAAGCCAAAAGCCTGTGTGAAACAACAAAGGTAATATCATACTGGAAACAACTTATTTGAGATTCCTTTTTCTTAGATAGCAATCTCTTTCCGTAAGCTTTTCAACTGATCTCTAACAGCATCAGTTACTAATGAGAATGTGAGTGTTACGTGAACCATCATTTCTGTACTGTACGTAAATCCAAAACCTGATGGCTTTAGCTAAAAGTGCATCTTAGGAATTTATTGTACATTTTTTGTTTATGTGTATCAGTCAAATTCTATGATCTAAGAAATCTAGATTATTCATTTCTGAAACAGTAGTAACTGTTGTGTAGTAAATGAGTGTGTCAGTACTCTGAAAACACTTTGAAACAGTGCTTTGAAAAACTGGCGTTTTTAGCCTATGCTTAGTGTTCTTATATTTTTTTATTTAATACAGTATTTGTAAATTAATTGGAATACATTTTAGTCACGTATTCATTGCTCTATGTGGCTGAGCTGTTACAGTTTCTTGATGATGACTCACAAATTATTACCAGTATTCAGACATGTTTTGATGGTAAAATAGGTGTAATTGATCACATATCGGTATTTATTTTGTTCTTAGAAATTCTTATAGAAAGACTCATAACTAGAGTACATTCCATTAGTGTAAAAGCTCTGTCTAATATTCTGTATTCATCTTAAAAGCTTATTAGACTAGCTCCCTTTTTTTCCTTTACTTTTTGTGTGGGAGCTTCTAAATGTCCTTGTTTATTTTTGTAGTATTTTTTGGAAACCAAGTTCATGAAATGTATTTCTGTCCTTGGCTACCTGATTGAAATCTTTAAAGAGGAATTCCTTGTAGATAGCATCCCGGCCCACCACCTCAATCCACTGGGCGCTCCTCAGGTGTGGAAGAACCTGCTCCCTCTCCTCCTGGGTCAGTCTCTGCGCTTTCCCTGCCTGATGGACGAACAAAGAGACCATGTAAGCACCTCATCTCACGCAAAACACTGGCAGTATATTTAAAAGCAATCAAGATTCCAAAATCACCATTAAGAAAGTTCTTAAAAGTGAAACGGGGGGATTCCTGGTAGTTAAACGAGGGTTTGGGATTTTATGCTAGTCTTCCTTTGAGAACCCTGGGTTTTCAACTTTCCATTTCAGTACCACGCATGATCTGTGTAGTCCTCCCCCTTGTTGCAAAGAAAGGATTTTGGCTTTGTGCTCATATAAACTGCAGAGTGAGTCCAGTCATATTGGGAAGAACAACTACATTTTAGTTTACCGTAACAAATCACAACCTTCTATACAGGCCTGGTTGGTATAAGAATAATAATTTGCACTTTACAAAATTGAAGAGAAGTCAATAGATGAATTCTCAAGGTCCCTAATGTAATTTCAGTGCCTATTATTCACTAGTAAAAAAGTAAATTTGTAATTGTAATGTAAAGTCAGTAAAAATAAATGTAGACATACAGTAATACCTAGATAAAATGTTTGCAACGGACACTGTCAAAACTAGAAACCTTGAAGAAAGTTTTGTTGGTTTATAAAACCATTAGCTAGCTTAACTAAATGGTTGGAAAAAAAATCCTAAGTAACTTGCAACGTCATGCTTTTTAACACAAAAAAAAACCTTAGAATTTGCCTGTGTTCTTCTCTTTAGAACAGTGTTAGACATACAGTATCTGAAAAGGGGGAGTGCTGTCACTGAGCTTTTCAATTGGCTGTTCAACACAATCTGGGAAACAACATGAAGCATTCCTGCTTTCAATAGAGCTGGCCTCTTCCCTTTAGGTTCTCATTAACATCCTGTGGACTACACAATGCCTATTAAAAAAACATGTGTGCAACATACAGTAGCTGAAACCTGAAAATCACACTAGGTTTGTAGAATATAACACAATAAGAGAAAATTACAAAATGCACCAAATGATTGACAGTATTATCACATAACTCGATATACAAAAATTAAGGTATAATTATCATACTTTTTAAGAGGCACTGGTTTGGTGAAGTAAATACAATGCTTCTTAACACAAGTGATTTTTTGGAGGAAACTTATTAAAAAGATGATAAGATGTGAGGAGCTTTTTATATTGCTTATAACATCGCTGACTCAAAATTAAATTGATTTAAAAGAAATAATCTTGATCTCATTATTACCTTTATGAATATTTGAACCAAAAACCATTTATTTTTATATAATTCCCTAAATTTAAAAACTGGAAACAAATGTATGTCCTTGCACATTTGACCCTGCACAAAAGAAGAAAACCTGTTCAGGAAATTAAGAGCGATACTATTTTTTCCAGTGAGCATTGCAGATGTAGAGATCTGACATCAAACAGGTGGCATAGCAACAACTAGTCAGTCACCTCCACTAGTGACAATTATGGGCTACAAATAAACAAGAGCCCTACATTCTAGAGAGCAACAATCCAGACTTGAGATGCCATGTCAGCTCAGTATCACAATAAATATTCTTATGAGTCACCATTATGTGATGCACGACGAGTAAATACTGCTAATTTGTCTAATGGATATATCGGTTTTGGTGGTTTGTGTATGATTCAAGGATGGAGAAAACAGGTTTCATTCTTTTGCGAATACTCCAGCTTTATGGTTACCGATTGCGAGTTTACATTGATTAGGAATTTATGATAGGCTACCTGAACACGAGGTTGGAAAAAACCTGTGCAAAAAATATTTGTCTTGAAAATGCTAAAGTTGTTTACTAATATTTACGTGGAACCTAAACCTAAAGATTTGCTCTTAGGAGTCACGCTGGTAGTAAGAGTTTTTAGCACCTAAGTAAACGGACACACTGACATATAAAAGAAGGTCGTTTCTGTCTGTATTTTTAACGATTTCCCAGTTATTTTAATTGATTTGGTCAGGAACACTTCCAGGTATTCCCGGATACTTTATCTCATCTATTGTCTAATTACTTCCCTCCCCCCAGATAGTGTTACTTAACATTAATCATTAGTCGCCTTCCTGCGGTAATCTGATCTTTAAAAACATTAATAGAAAATGAAGAGCCATGCTCCTACCATAGTTAGCGGTAAAGATATCTTCAGATAAATCTCTGGACCTTGTGCTGGCCTCAGCTGCAAGTCAGCTGAAGTGAATTAAACTCCCCCTGAAAAAGAACATCTGGCATTGATAACAAGGACCAATATAGATGTCTACGCTGAAGCCTGACTGAAAGTGAATGCTGAGAGAGGAGTGCCCTGCAGGCCATTTGGATATAACTGAAAAACAGTCCTGACTCTATTACATGAGGCCCTCTTCAAGTGGGAGAGATCAATCCATCTCTGCTCACACATTCGCTGCTAGTATTGCCATTTTTAATGACATCAGCTCGCCTTTTCACTAGAATAGAAAAGACTCCCTGCCACTCAATATAATTCACCTTGTAAAATCAGGGAGAGGTCATTTTATTTTCTCTGGCTCTATTGCTAAAATGTTGTAATGTTGTCGTTCTCATTTTCACCTATAAAATACACCCAAAAATTATACAGTGAGGGAAACAGCAAAAGTGTTTTGGATTTTCATTGTATAAACCCAATTGTTGAGGTGCTGCATTAAAAAGCTTAAAATATAGAAATCAAATATTTCATATTCAACAAAAATATCAAAAGAACTGACAGCTAAAAAAGGACACAGCACATATGAATAAGAGCTTTATCTACCCTGACATCTAATTACTAAACTTACTGGTACTAAAAAATGTAAACAGAATAGCCACTAGAGCTCCCTTTTTAACATGCTACTCCCTTTGTTTTAGCTGTAAAATGCTGCTTCTAGCAGTTAGCTCAAAATCATTCTGCCAATATACAAGATTCAGATGATTTTTTTTTTATTTTATGAGTCAGTCTAACTGGAGCTGGTGTTTTTATTACAGCATAATGTCTTTTATACAATAAGAACCATCTTTCACTTCTGTTCTCGTTAGCAACGAGCCCTAAACATGCTCTGCTATGCCACAGTTATCTCAGATAAAAAGCAAAGTGAAAAACAAGAGAAAAGGACATTATAATTGTAATTATCCTTTTATCTGTTTAGTAATGTATCCACTTGTTTCATACTTTGTTAAATATGTTGGTTTTTAAATAGAGAATAATCTTTTCAGGATCTAAAGGCCTCAGTCAGAAGACGATATTATTTTTGTGATAGATGTGAATAAATCTTTCAGAAGCTTTTTCTGAAGTAGTAGTTTAGAGATTTAGAGATAAGATTATGCCAGGTTACGTATTTAAGGGTGTATGCATCATTTGAGAAACAAACCAGTAAAAGAATGGATATTTTTAACTGTCACTTTAATTCTAGGAAATTGTAAAGTGACTTTAATAAACCTAATCGCTAAGGACTTTAGCTGGGCCTTTGAACTTTGGTCCAGGGGCTTGTAAGTGGAGAAAATCCTGACTACCATGGAGTCCAGAGTGACACAGACCTTTTTATTTGTTTTATTTCTCATTTCCACAGCTGTATTAGCTGAAGTAATATCATCTGAAGGTAAGAATATGCAGTTTTGAAGAACAGCTTTCTGTTTCAGAGCTGTTTTCCAGAAGTGCAATTCAAATTATATTATAAGACTGAATTGTTTACAGGCAGTCCTCCAAATGTATTCAGAACTTCCTTTTAAAATCTTCATTTTTAGTTAATCCATTGAGTTCAATTAAATTATTATGTAATAATTACATTGTACAATTACAATTCATAATTATATCATAGGTATTTTATGCATTTAACAAAATTTGTCACGTGAATCTGATTTTATTCATCTGATCCATTTTGTGACATATTGTGCAGCCTGTGAGATGAATTCTACATTAAATAACATACTGTAATTTGTACAGTAGCTGTCGTCCTTTCCTCTAAGAGTATTTGAAATTCATTTATTTTATTACATTTTTCAGTAAAGATAATTCACACTATATTGTATACCACAGAAACCCTGATGCAAACAATCAGAATGTTATTTTTAAATAAACTTCTGAATTTGGAAAGCTTATGGGTTCAGTGAGGAAATGAGACAAATTCCCTCGTATTCCTTCATATTGTGCACATTCCAGCTCAAATAGATGCTTCCTGTGAGGCTTTATCCAAAGGGTTTCTTTCATAAATAGTTCTACATTGTTTTAACTATGAAACCTCAAATAATTTTTGATTACTACAAACATTTTCATTGCTTTTCACTATGCTGAATATAAGCATGAATCACAGGTGTCTAATTATATAAGAACAAGTAATAGGTTTATTCCATGCTGAAAAGAGAAGAAAGAAAACACAACGTTTCACACCTGAAGAAGGCTCCATGACCGAAACGTTGTGTTTTCTTTCTTCTCTTTTCAGCATGGAATAAACCTATTACTTGTTCCTTTGCAGCCTACGCATGCTGATGCAGCTACCCACCTGTCTTATTATATAATACTTTTAAGTGGTAAACTCAGCATTGAACCTGTTGTTATTGAATCGTAAAGGCCTTAACCTTTAAAATGTTTTTTGTTGATTCAGGTGGGTAGCTGCGTCAGCATGCGTAGGCTGCAAAGGAACAAGTAATAGGTTTATTCCATGCTGAAAAAAAGAAGAAAGAGAACACAACATTTCGGCTGTGGAGCCTTCTTCAGGTGACACCTGAAGAAGGCTCCATGGCCGAAACGTTGTGTTCTCTTTCTTCTTTTTTTCAGCATGGAATAAACCTATTACTTGTTCCTTTTTTGTTGATTTGCTCCTTATTCAGGATTACAATTATTTTTGTTTAGGCCATTTCAGTGTCTAATTTGACCTTAACACGACCTTAGTCCTATGTAATTCAGAAGTAAATTTAGCTGGCTGTGTTTTCACTATGAAAAAAAAACTCTAGTTTAGTTAGTATACATATCTAGGAGTATCCTGCAAACTCACAATATTTTAACTGAGGGTGTGAGGTTTTATTAACACAAGCATGCATTTAGTTTTCTACTACTGAATTTGTTAATGTACCACTGTTTACTGTAATTTTACTCATAAATTACTTTTCTTTTATTTTCAGATTCCAATTTAAAAATGGATGAGGCTTTGCTGACTGTTCACAATAAATTGCCAAGAAGCATCATTGTTTTCTATGTCTCTGATTACTGCTACAAGGTAAGTGGCACAATTGGTATTGCAATACCAAATAAACACAACAGGGGGCTCTCTTTCCTGTGATGTGCTTCCAGTTTCATTACAAATACACTTCTCTCTATTACATGATGTTGAAACAGGGGCATACAGAGCCCTCCAATAGTAGTGGGACAGCAGTCAACAATCAGTATTTGTGCTTTACAGTAAATCAGTTTGTATTTGGGGTCATGAGATTAATAAGAATGATAAAGGCAGCAAAATATATATTTTATTTTTAGGTAATTCCATCCATATATTTGATCATACTAGATTTAAAGCATATGAATTTTGGGAGTACTTTCATTTTAAGCAAATTCCTGAGTAAAAAAGTCTGTTTTGGTGCTATCCCTTTGAGGCATAGAACTCTGTGCTTGTGTAGAAGAAGCATTTTGTCCTAGATAGGCAGACAATATCTGTAATGTCAGAATTTATTCTGCTGCTGCCATCATCAGTTCCATGATCAATTAAATGTTTAAGCCATGTCTTTAACCATGATTTAGAGATAAGATGGTATTTTTGGTAGCAAACACAATTCCTTTCTTTCTCCACACTTTAACCTTTCCACCACTTAAATAAGGGATTTTCTAGGTTAAATGATTCTATGAGACTTTGCTCCAAACCTCTCCTAGTTAATCTCTGTACTTTCTGGTAAATTATGAAGCATGTAATGAAATTAAACGTTCAAGCTTTGGTCAGCCAAGACAACGATGCATAGTCAGATCCCAACTAGCATCTACAGAGAAAATAATTGCATCCTATGTGGTCTTATTTTTTAAGAAGCGTTGTCAAGATAGGGCAAATAATGAGCTTGTGAATCTTAATGTAGTACTTTGTGTCTTGAGATAATGATTTTATACAAAATGAGAGGAATAGGAGGTTCTTTCTTCTTTTACAGGGGAATAGCAACACTACTCTATAATTTGGAGTTGCAAATAATCATCATTGATGAATCATTTTAAACCACATTAAAAGTAAAATGTACACAGTAACTTGTAAAATCTCCAATTTGCATCACAAAATAGACAAAATTTCCAGGTATGCGCAGTGCCATATTGCCACCATTGTCTGTGATTCAGAACAAGACAACAAAAATGTAGGTGATGTGAAAAGGCCCTATTACATTGTAAACAAGTAGTTTAGGCCTGTGAATAAATCTCCTTTAATGTAATAGAAATATTGCTCTCCACCTCAAGAAGGTTTTGCTGACAAATACTACTTACTTGTTAACTGTACATGCAAGTCACATCGGAACATTTCTGCAGTGAAATATCTGCTGCACAACCTGTACTTACAGTATTTACTCATACATCACATTACATTAGTCACTACAGCAACAACAAGTGAGCAGAAAGGGCTGCTTCACATAAAAATTTGCCCCAAATCTCGCTCTCTCCCATGGCAAGACATGGGGTTTTGAGACAACAATGGTGACCATACAGTACTTTCACATTGGAAATTGGAAATTTGTAAAATGTTTCTATACTGTCAATTAATTTATTTTGTTATCAAAATGTATTAACTGGTCTGAGAAATTTGGACTGCAATTCCCCTTTAAAACATCACCTATAACTATTGCATTTGCTTATAACTGTTGTTATGAAATAAGCATCTTCCTCTATTTTTGTGTTTTGGTACATGATAATGTAACAAAAACACAAGCTCCAGCTCTCCGTAGTGGACTGGTGAACTCAATCCACTTGTAAATCACTAGGAGGTAAAGAAGTCAGTGACTGAAGGCAGTATTTGTCCTGCAGAGATGTTCATCTTTATAAACCACCTGGAACACAACTTCAAAATGTTAAAAAAATCTAACTTTCTTCTGTACTGGGTTTTTAACATTAAACAGACAATTTATTAATGCATAAACATGCCAGAAATAAAACAGAAAAGCAATTCGCTCAAATCATTCTTACAACGCCTCATTCTCACACAGACATTACATTTATAATATCTAACAATGCTATTAAAGATATTTCTGCTTTTCTAGCAAGCGTGGCAGTAGCAGGATTCTTTCAAGCAAATCTGTTTACTGTTAACACTAATTGCTGATTAAACAACCCCATTAGGCCAGGCTGCAGTGATGTTCAAAGTTGATGGAAAGCACTAATGTCTCCTAATTGCTTTCTCTTTTCAAGAAGGATGTTTTATCTTCTTTATCCTTAAGAACTAAAGGCCAAGTACAGCTGAGCCTCCTTCCTCACAAACACTTTCTGATCCAAAAGCAACAATAACAACTGGTTCCTGGAGAATTTTGAAACATGTCAACCAATGATAGAAATTAGACCAATAATCTAGGATTATACTATCAACGTTGAAGAGAGAGAGATCTGTGTTCCTGATTGATAGATGACCATTATTCTTGATCCTGGGTTATTTAAGATTAACCACAATTGCAATTGCACTATAGACAAATATTTTAAATGTATGTGATAATCACATTCAGTGTCTTGCACAAGTGTTCCACTCTTCCAGAGATTTCATATTTTGTTAAATTACAAATGATGAATATGCAGTATAATCATTATTTACATTTTTTTATTTCTCACCAGACCTTAAATGTTCAAACTGAGCATGTTTATGGGAGAAAGAAGTTATACTGTATGTCAGCAAATGTAACACCTTTGCTATGACAAACTTAAATTAGTTCAAAATTGAAAGGTGTCTGTCTGTGTGCAATAATGATGTCTCACAAAATTCCAGAATAAATATGCCAGAGTGAGGTCCCTCTGTCAGGTAATGAATTTCACACAAATATTCAGTCAAGGAGCTTTCAGGGATGAAGCTGTAGAAAGGCACTGATCAGGAGAAAGATACTGCTTTACAACAAGTGACACTGAACACAGTGAAGTTAATCATTAAGAACCAAGTATTACCCAGGCATTGCATAGATCAGGCTGTTCCCCAAAACTAAGCAGCTAAGCAAATAGGAAACTAGTAAGAGATGCAACCACAAGGCAGACAGCATCTTTGAGAGAGCTGTAGAGTTCAATGGCTGGAATGCATTATTTTATGGAGCTGCTTCTCATCATTAGAGACTGGGAAGCTTGTTAAGACTGAGAGCAGAGTAGATGGAGAAAAGTACAGGCAAGTCTTAGAGGAATATTTGTTCCAGCCAGCTAAAGGCTTAAAACCGTGAGGGAAGATTCACCCTTCAGAAGAGCAGTGACACATACTATACTTTAGCTCCGCTAGAGAAGAAAGTGAGTCCCTGAGTGGCTCAAAGTCCTGAGTCCAATAGTGAATTCAATAGAAAATATGTGGAAAGATCAACTGTCCTCTACAAATTTGACAGGGCTTGAGCAAGTTTGCAAAGAAGAATGGGTGAAAATGTCATGACCGCCAGCCAGCAGAGATCTACTGTACCCACAAGAGAGCTAACCAGTGCCAGCAGCGGGTTAATAATAACCAGCTCTATTTAAACTATCATAACTCACTTCTCGCTGCTTGGTATTGATTCCACTCCTAGAGAGCTCCTACCTCACATTTTGTTAGAAACCCTCTTGTGATATTTCTTGTGATACTGACTACAAACTCGCCTAACGTTTTGGATTGGATACCTGTTTCAGTATCTACATTCTCCTTCATCTGTATAGGATCCTCATACCTCAACACTTGAATTCCTTACAGAAAACTGCACCATGCCAGGGTGCAAGGTTGGTGGAGATGTATCCAAAAAGACTTGTAGCTGTAATTGCTGCCAAAGGTGCTTCTACCATGTATTGATTCAGAGGGCCGAATACGTGTGCAATTAACATATTTTAGTTTTTGATTTTCCTTTGCAGTTTGCACTGATATTATACTTCTTTCACTCATAAAAGTGTTCAGTTTGAGCAAAAATATTCACTTCATTGTATTTGTGTGTAATTAACCAAAATGGGAAGTTGAAATGAGAAATGGAATCATTTGAAGGAGGTACTGTAAATGATTTTGCACTATCCCATACTTTTTAGAATTCAACTTTATCCACTGCAGAATTCATGAAAATTAAAAACTGTGGTAGTATTAACTCTATTTTTTTAAAGTTATGTCTGTATAACATTGTGTACTTTTACAATTGCCCTCTGAGATATACTGTATGAGTGGTGTCCTCACACCTTCATAGGGAGTTGACTATAATTCATTTTATGGGGTTGCATGCCATAATGCAAGTGATGCAGTATCATTATTGGCACAGAAAAATGGCTTGTAAGCAGCGGTAAAAAAAATAAGATGGCAACCGAAAACAGGGACTGGGATTAAAGTTGATTTAAAACTGAAGATAATCCCAGGTCCTCTAAGAATTCTAAATTATTTTTAGTGCCTGTACCAGCCTTTGGTCGTGGTTCGACCCTCCAGTGGACTTAAGCCTGGCAACGCCTCAGTAGCCATCCGTACGCGATTCATCTTGACTTTCAGGATCATGACTGAAGTTGGGAACATCACCCTTTGCAGGTAAAGTACAAACTGTCACATTCAAAACACGAATGTGTTTTGTTTTCATATATGAATACAAGCATGGGCAGCAAGGTGGCACAGTCGATAGCATTGCTGCATTTCAGTGCTTTGGCCCTGCAATTGGCCCTAGGTTCAATTCCAGGAGTGTTGTCTTTGTATGCTCTCCACATATTCGCATGGGCTTCCTCTGAAGAAATCTGGCTCCGGCCTGGGGTCATTACTCCTGACCTGACCTGAGTGCATTTTAAACAGACATGTGCTATTGTGTATGACATCTCAGAAATAATTGAAAGGCTGGGATAACATAATCAGGAATAGCCACTGAGCCATAAGTGGAAGTATTTTCTATGATTCCGTTACGTTGGTTATGGTCACTCATTAATGGTAATAAAATGGGGTGACCATGGCTGGACCTGTAAAACCTTCTCTAACACTCCTGGAATTCTGGGACATGGCGGGGAATGCACTTTGCGTATTCTCCAGAAATGGTCATTTTTGGCACATACAGTATTAAATCTCAATCTCAGCCCTTCACTGAACTGCACTGTGACTCCTTGCATCCATATACCTCCAGGGTGTTCTAGTTTCCTCCCACAGTCCAAAGCTATACTGGTTTAATTGTGTGTGCCCTGCTATGGACTGGTGTCCCTTCCTGAGTGTATCCTATTGCTTGGTGGGATAGATAAATGACCTACTGTATAATGGATAAAGCAGACAATGGGTAGATGTAATCCTTATGCTGATATTTGTCATTCTTATCCAGTACTTTAAGTAAAATGCTACTATTAAATATGTCTGAGAGAAATAATTAAATGTAAAATGGTTGCTACTTGCAGATACTAAGCTTGAAAACAGCCAATCCAATTGAAATCAAAGAGGGAAATCTACCTTGAAGGAAAGTGTGACAATACAACACTAAGATAAGAAGCCTACATGTTAATTAAAAGCTGCAGATATTTTTTAATATTGCTATTCTACACTGTGTAAAATTTGTGCTATGCAGAAAAACCTCAATCAAAAACATTTAAAGTTACAGTTTTTACCAAATAGATACAGTATACTGTAACTCAAACAATAAATAAAATTCACAGCTGACTAGCAACAGCCAGGCATAAGACAGTGGGTTGTTCTGAGATCATATGAAGAATGTTTCCGATCAGAACAATTAGAAGACAAACCATACTTCCAAGGAAGAACACAAGCAGGTACTGTTCTACAATACAAATCAATCCTATCAAGGTCTGGAAAATGATTTGTTCAATATGACAGTGATCCCAAATATCCTAAAAAAGCATCTTCAGAGACTTTGTAAGACTGATTCCTCTGCTAAATGACAAAAAGAACCGCACAATTTATTATTTAAATTTTATAACTACTTTTGTGATGTGAAACTGGGTATTTGATATCTTAAAGCTATAATGTGATTGCAGGCAGTTTCCTACACATCTAGGAAATATGTTGACTATAGCATGAGCTCCAGACCAACTGTCAACTGCTTTCCCAATATTTTAACTATAAATGTAATATATACAGTAAATAATAAATCATTTATTTATTATTTAATAGAAAAACACACTACAAATATTGTAATATAGCATGCTTAATATTTCATTTTCATTTTGGTTTGCACTTAAATGGAACAGGATCTTGAGAAGGGATTTAACTTCCTAAGAATTGTATGACAATTTTCACATCGGTCTTGCAAAATGAAGAACGTGTTGCTATGATAGGTTCATCCATTCTAGTTCACATGTTAATTTTTGCATACTCATACACTGAGAATGTAATAATTAACAGAAAACCAGTATGAACGTTGAAAAATGGTTGGGAAAAAAAGGTGTTGTGTGTAACTTACCATTTGATTTTTGCCAATTAGCAATTAGCATTTCTGAAATTAATAAGAATTATTTGTATAACTTTTGTTTTGTGATTCAAAGCCTTTTATAAATTTATTTAACAATTTAGCAAATATCAACATGCATTGTATATGGTGAGGTGAGGTTATTTTTAGAACTTCTTACATGGTGACAAACAGGATACCATTTCAATTCCTGTTGCTTCTGCCCCATATTGACCAAAGAAAGAATTTAATAATGACCTTCTTTCTTCTAAAATGATGCCCTTTTTAAAAGTATCCTGCTTTCTATTGATTTTATTGTCCAAAGGTTAATAAAAGCTGACATCTCAATAATGATAAAAAGGCCCAAATCCAAAGATCCCATTAAAAATTTAGAGCAGAGAACTGCAGGGCCACAGAAACCTCAGAAGGATGTTCAAGAGCATGAATTTGCAGCAGTATTTATAAACAATCTGAGTGTACAAGACATTAGGGCTTGAAGATTTCATTTGGGGTCATCTTTAAATGAACTCTAAAAGCATTGGATTTCACTCGACAAAGCTCTTTTTCTCTCAGGCTCTGGTCCAGAGATTCTTCATCAGATCAATACAGAGGTCCCTTCCCAACCCAAGAAGATATTGATTTTTTACTTTTCTTTTTTTCACAAAAAGAAAAAAATACACTCTAAGTGATGGCATTGTATGTCACTCCCTAGTCAATCAATAAGGCCAAGTAAAGCACCCTGTGAGCAGATGGAACCTGAACTCAAGGCTCAGCTGCTGAGGCAGTTATACTGTAGCTCTGTGTCAAAGAGCCACTGGGTGTCACTCACAAGCTGCTGAGAGTACACTGAAATGATACAGAAGACAATCGGAAGGAACTTCAGACCTTGAAAAGTTTTTCAGTACCTTCATAAAGGCTCCCCTGTCAAGGACTGTTCAAGGTTCATGTTCTTATTTCGATTTTTGTTTAGTGTTTTCATTGCTTGTTGTTTTGTTTATTGTGAGAATAAATGTCCTGCAAGAATTAGGGTTTCATCTCTTATCCAGTTAAGACACGTATTGTGATGAAGTTTTTAATAAGAAATTAATACACCGGACATTTTTAGAAATCATAGTTTTGGTCTCATTTTTTATGTGTCTGACATTTAAAAAACAAACAAACTTGAGTATAAACATAGGAATTCTGCAAGGTGCCCATAAGTGTCCTTTGCCCTTTAAAGGAAACTTCATGCAGCTCACAGCACTGCCAGTGTAGGACACAACGGAAAAGGAAAACAAATGTTGTCCCTGAACAGAATATCCCAGTCTATCCCTATAGTCTATGTATACCCAGGAAGCATGGGCAGGTGACAGGGCTCTAAACACAGCACATAAGCCTGCAGAGAATCAGTGTCTGGAACACACAGTGAAACAGTAATAGCAATTCACAAGAAAAGGGAGCATAAAGCTTACATCACAGTTCCTTCTCCTGTCATGCTTCATGTTGGTAATCAAGCCCACTGGAGCCCAGGCTCCAGTCCCCTTTCCTGTCCACAGGGGCCCACGACACAAATAGTTGGTGTTGCACAGCATAACACAATATTTTAGAATTCTGAAGTTTTCAGTTAATATAGTCAACTGCTCTAATACAATGTATTTAAATATTTAAAGCAGTTTTGACATTTTTATATTTCTCTGTAATTTTCACACACACATACTATATTCAAATGTTTTTTGCCAAAGACAGTGATGTACATAAAAACCATGTATATTTGTTTTATCTAGCTAAAGAGCTATCTTTTGTATCCCATTAATAACTATCTTTTATGAATTAACAGATGCATGGTAATAATTCAGTTTGAATTCACAACTTTAAGGTCCATTTACACCATGAAGAAATAGTGTAAATCACAAAATCAAATCCATAGTCTCCTCAAACTTTGCAATGATCCATCTCCTCAGTCATTCAGTAGACCAACCACAGGTCACTGGGTTGACAGAGTCAGAGAGTGTGGAGATGCCTGAGTGAAAGACCTCAAAATGGATTACAGTAGCCTATTCAGTAATGACTGATTAAAACTGTAGGAGACTGAATTCTCTGATGGGGATGCATCCCACATTGATAACATAATTATATTACATTAAGCATGTTGTTTATCATTGTGGAACTGCAGAATGGCCAAGGTAGGTCATTTTAATTATGTGACTTCAATTTATAGAGACCATTGCCTCAGTGTACACAGATTGTTTGATATAACATTCAGTTATTTTGTTTTATCTTAAGAATGCTAACAGCTTTTTTCCAGTATTTGCAGATTGCAGACTTAAAGTACATGAAGGTGGAATCTTGTCATGCCACATCCGTTCGTGCAATTCATTGTTTGCTCTATTGATTTAAATTTTTCAAAACAGATTCCTTAATAAAATAATTAATCAAAGAAACAAAGCATTCTTTATGCAAGAATCCATATAACATTGTTTTTACAAATATGTATTCTGAAATTGTAACACATTAGCAAAATTTGATTAAAAGCACACCAGTGTCATTCCTTCCAGAATATTTGTTGTTGTTCTCATGCTCTCCAAAAGGCCCTTACTTTAGCCCCATTAATAACACAAAAAGGAATCAGACCCACAGCCAAAAAATGAATACCAATTACCATCCCTATTAAGAACAGCATAAAAAAATAATTCACACCACATCACAGTACTGGACATATGAATAGTGTTACAAAAATTGAGAAAATCAGGAAATGACCCAGTTGATAAAACAATAAGTAAAATAAATGGTCATACCCCCCATCTTGTAAATGATATTTTCAAGAATATAACGAGAGCATACATGTACCTGTACGTGTATATTGGTATATTTGGTATAGTTAGAGGCACATGAGTTCTTTGTTCTCAGGTCCATCTTTGGTGAAAAGAACAATAATTCAGGCACACATTCTTAAACAGATTTTAAAAAAACAGTGACAATAAACACACTACAATACGTGCGGTACATAAAACTTAAACACACAACACACAAGTTTCCTTTTTTGCAGTACAAGCTTACAGACGAGGCACCCCAGATTCCTAACCACCCAGAACCCCCCCCCCCCCACCAACTCTTACCAAGTATTCAACTCTTGCTGCCCACAAAGACCACAAAATAAATGGGAACCCATCCTCCTATTCTAAAATGCACCCACTAAGGTGGGAGAGGGGATTTTTAACTAAGGGATTTTTCACTGAGGAAATCCAGGTTCCTTAAAAACTACAGAACAGCAAGCTTTCTTAGCAAGGTTCAAATGCTTAGCTCCAATTGAATCTTTTTGGATTATCTCGAACAAGGACCTCTCGTCTGGCTTGCACTTTAAGTCTCCACTGTCTTCACTTTCTCTCATGGTCTGTTCTTCCCTCTATCCTGTCTTGCTCTGATCTTATATGGCGTCTTTCTGGGCTGTCGATTGACACTGAATAATTTACCCAGAGCTTAACTAATTTAAACCAAGGTAAACCTTATGATTGCTTTGATCACTGACCCCCTACCTCCCAGCAAACATCGCTTTGCTCTGAAGCTGGAAATGTTGAAACTAGCTAGGCATTACCGATTGTTTCTAGATTCTTTTGAGACACTTCAATAGTAACCTACAGTTTTAACAATAGTTTAATAGATCTTTCTGTCACAAAATATTTTTGATGCATGCAATCTAGATACTTTTGTGAGTTGATTATGTCTTTACTTTTCCTTTTTCTAGCTGGAGTAAACTGTATGGAGAGGCAGGACGTTATTCTACATGGGTCCAAGAAGAAACTGGGATTGACAGCAAAATCACATGCTCCCAGACTGTTGAAAAGGCACCCATTAACAGTTACACTGGTGAGTTCTGTCACATCTTACAGTTGAAGTAAATACTTTTCTGTGATTTTTGTTTCATTCATATGATATTCATAAAATCTAAATGAACATTTTTAGGATTGGCTGTATGTGACAGTTAATCAGTTTGATTGTTTAATGCATGATAGTTTTGATTTTGTGCTGTTCTTGTGCATTCTCTCCAAAATGCAAAGGTTGACAGAAAGATAGATATCAATTACAAAAAATAAATATTTACTGTAATAGCTCTTGACTGTTTCACAATTGCCAGAGACAGATTAATCAAATGTTGTATATATTTTAATATTTCTTGCTGCTAACTTTGACTCTCTCTATTCAAGAAACCAAGCCACTTTAGATGTTTTTCTAGCCCTGAGTTTGAAGTTGTTGTCTTTCTTAGAAACAAAGGAATTTTGTTGCAAGATGAATTGATTAATTTGTTCAAACAAGTAGAACATATGCCACTAGTCGTGGAATTAACAAATATTTCAACTGAACAAATTAAGAAACACAGTAATGTTTAAAACAAATTAAATAAATGTATGATTATATTTTTACCACATACTAATTATGTCTAATAAAAATCAACTAATCATCAGTTTACAAAAAATCAATTGTTGAGGCCCCTATCTCCATTTTTCCTCCTAAACATGCACTTCCACATTGGGTCAATGACTGAAACTAAATGCAAACATCAATTGTGATCATAGCTAACATCTCATTATTAAAGGGCTGGTGTAGAAACCCTCATTCCCAGGAGGAAATCTAAACAAAGACACAAACGGGTTAAAGAGCTTGTTGTGTGAGATGCTCTTAAGGAATAGGTTATCTTCTCAAAGTTTATTGTTCTGTATTTCAGCCTGATTTAAGCTGTAGTGTAACAAACAATTCAGACTTAGATTACTGAGTAAAATACTCATGTAATAAATGTATTCACATTTTTTATTGGATTATAAAAATGTATAACTTCTGTCTTATTTTGAAGAAACATTTCAAATCAAGTGCATGCCTTACTATCCAATGCACAAAGATACAGTAAGTGATGTTGTGACAAAAAAATATTTGCTTATTAAGCTACAAAAGGAGAAGTCTATGGTTAGGTGACTTTCCAAATTAACTTATCATTAAAATATTTAACATATTCTGTTTTTCTGTACATACAGTAAATTCACATACCACCTACTGTACATAGTTCATTGAAAAGGAAATTGTTAATGAAGTATAAGCTTTTTAAGGCATATTGATTTGAGTAGTTCTAGCGTTTTGAAGTGCTGCAGATAAAAAAAACTTACTTTTACATTTAAGAGTTTCCAGGGTATCCACAAATTAAAAGCACACATTATATCTTGATATAAGGCTTGTTGTGTGTCTGTTTCACATGATCTTGTGTGGGAGACCATGTGGCCTTTTTTGTTGAACAGGAACTTAAAATCAATACAATTTAATCCATCTTCACAATATGTCCTCTGCAGCTGGAGACGTCTTGAATTGCCAGAACCTTTTTCCAAATGGTCCAGTTTTTGGCAGATATCCGTAATGTACACATTCCAAAAACACCATTATTTTTTTATTATTAAAATTAAAATGAGAAGATGAGATCTGATATGTCATGGTTTCTGCAATTTGCAATTTTAACCTAATTGTGTGTGTTTATCTAGTGTTATCTAGTTTTTTAGTGAATCTCTTGAAATTCTGAAATGTTCAGCATAATCTCTCTAGAACAGATGTTTACTCCAAAATCTTTGTTAAATTAAACTGTAGTACTGTTTGGGGTTGACATTAGTTTTGATGAAACAATAAAATATCAGATAATTCAATTTTTCAGTTAGGTTAAACAATGGAAAAATAAAGATTAATCATTTATGAAAAAGAAGTCACAGACCATTGCAATACCTCGTTCTTTATATGTGGCAACAACTATAATCATGTTATGTGCTGAAAACAGGATATTTGGAATTGTTCAATGTAAGTTGCAGTTCAGTTTAGACAGCTATTTCTTTTGCCTTGTAGTTTGCATGTGTTCTATTAATCAAAGAGTATTGGCTTGGAAGCAAAGTTCTACTGTAGCTTGGAAGAAAGAAGAAATCTCACCTATTACAGGCTATACAAAAAATCTCCCATCAAAGTTGAGCAATGGTATTGTGGATGTGAAACCATTGAAGGGCGTATCATTCAAGTACATCACTGCCTGACATCTTGTTCATTAGGCAACTTAACCCTGGGACCCTCATTTATATTTTATTAAACAGTTTTACTTGTGTAGCCTGGTAGGAATCCCCTTCCTCATATTCCGCAGTGACACTCCAATCAATGACACACAGCCTGCTCTAATCACCTCACTTCCTGAGCTTCCTAAATCCAATTTACAGTTGCAATTATGTAATTTCTGAAGAGAAAATGTTATTTAAAAGTGTTTCCTTCAGAAATCTTTCTTATAATAAATATGAATACAACAACAATAATTGTAATGATTATAGTTGTTATTCAGTTTACCAGTGTTCTCTTTAGATAACACCCCAGTTACCTTGAACATATTTTAATAATTAAATTAATTTTAATTGCAAAATTCCATTAAAAACACAATTTGATGACAACTATTGCTTTTAAATGACTGAATTACATTAGTAAAGGTATCCCCTTATACAATAAAAAAAAAATCTATGAAGTTTCTATAGAAATACCTCAGTTCTCAGTCTCTGAACACTTTCTTCAGAAAACTTTTTCCATACGGCTCAATAAGACAATAAATAAGGTTTTGATATTAATTTTGAGAATTTCAGTGTGTTTTCAGAGTTGTTTTTTTGTCCTGATTTACATCCTTAAATCAATCTGCCCGCTAGCATAGTAGACTTTCTGTCTGTTATGTGACTCCCTTAAATCAAACATATCTAGTTTTCAGTATCATTTTTTTTTGCCTAAAATGCGCTTCTTTGTTGTGGCAGAACCAACTCTAAATTGTGTAGCTATTTTGTTAATTATTCTTGGGCTTTTCAAAGATGCCCTTTTAAATTCTGCATGGATTAATTACAAAAAAACCCACCTTGACATTAATGACATTGAGCTGAATACTGAAAAAATGCTTTGTAAGGTGCTATTATCAAAATTGATCTAATGCATGTACTCCCAGGGTGCCTTTCTTTGGGATCTCTGTATTCTGAATATAGATTTTTGTGTTGTCAGCACTTTACAGGATTTGTGATAAATATTTGAAAACATAGGTAGTGCAAAAGACACACAGCTTTCAGCTTACCTACTCTCAAAAACAGAGCAAATGGGATGAGCCTCCATTCACTGAAAAGTGTCAGTTCAGCTTTTGTTTCAGTAAGTCTTAGTGTTTTTATTATCATTATTATTTTAGTAGTTAACCCTTAACATTCATTTATCAAACACAACTTTACTTTCTTACTTTCTGTCAATCAGACAGAATATTATAGCTGAATTTTCAGGGCCTTATTTCTGACCTTTAAGACCATAGTTACTACTCTTTGAGTACACAAGTATCTGTAAATGTATACTATTTATCGGAGCTACCGTATACAGCAAAAATTAGATTTTCATACCAAAACCTGATGTTGGTAACACAGTTTATCAAATATGCTTTTAGATGCTACATTTTGTTTTCATTTTTGACGTTTGTTTTTAGTATTGCATTTTTACATTAGTTTAATGTACTGCTGAATTGTAACTATAGTTACAGTACCATTTTAAGTTACAAGAATAAAATACAGATACAGTATTTTTTCCATCACATGAAATAAAAGTATAATCCAAGTATCCATGTAAATAGGAAAGGAGGAGTAATTACTAATTGGAAGTCTTCAGGAAAGCCTCTCTCTGATATGGTAATGAGCAAACACACATTAACACAAACTTGCAAATGAGGTTTAGCATACATCAGAAGCCCCAGAGTTGTAATAAGCCCATTTATTGAATTAAGAGCCCTCTAGTCTCTCTCAGAGTTTGTTTCCTGTTTACCTATTCTATCAGACCATCTCTTTTTTCAAAGAAGATGTAAAGCACACTTTTTTAAAATAAAGAAAATTTAAAAAATATTTCCCTAAATATTAAAAGCATCCCCAGGGCTCCCAGATTCAGTATCTGCTCTTAAACTTTTTAGAATTTCTAAGAACGCAATCTTGTTGTGCTTGGTAAGGTTTTCCTACTGTTTAATCATCTGCAGCGCCTGGTATAAATATTTTAACAGTTACAATGAAGACCACATAATATTGTTTAGAACCTGATTAAACTGGTGATCAGATTGTATTTCTTCTAATTCAAAATGCATATTTATCTGTGTATCTACGGTATGTATCAAAATGCAGAGACTGACAGCGTAAGCGCAGGATGTCCTAAAATGCTAGACAGGTGATTTTTCCAAGGTCAGCACCCTTCTCTGTATAGTGTGCCTCCTGTCAGTCTTTGACTGATAGCCTGTGCTCCACTTGATAATTGGTGATGTATTTCTAGTCATACAAATAATTTCTATTAAAGCAAAATGCACCATTAATATTCTGTATTGCTTTGTAAGTATAACAATATAATGCTTTCTCTCTGAAATTCTGGACTCTAATCCATTGTTTCTTAAATGCTGTATTCTATCCTTATGACCCCCAAAGCCCTGAGACCTGTTTTTCAAAGTTAAGAAAGGCTGCAGTCATGATGAGTAAGGACCGCATCATGCATACCTAAAAAACATAAGAAATTAAGTCATAAAAAGACATTCAGCAAGTTAAGTCAAATATTGTAATTCCTCAAAAACATGAACATAACAACATAAAAACTTTGAACGGCATTCTCAAAAAATATTAGTAAAAATTATGTGTACAGTATGTAAATACCTTAAAAGTACATTTATTCAGAACTGGTGTAGCTTGTTAATACTTTATCGTCTCTTGGAAACCTGGCTCTTGGTTTAGAATGCGCAATACAAAATGCAAAAGGAAGAGGTTCTGCTTACTAGTACTGTGTAAAGTAGCACTGTTAGTCTGATAGGACTCTCTGACTAGAAAGCAACGGAGGAGAGACAAGGGGAAAAAATAGAAGGAGGAAAGTTTGGCTTTTTACTTAGCCTTCAGAAGAGCATGATATATTAAAAGAGATGGGGGAAAAAGTTACAAATGTTATATATAAACCACTATAGAGTATAAACTACAGTATGAGATTTATCCATCTTACTGTACATTAAAAGTATAACTTGAGTTACAAGAAAATCTATGATGAATATGAGGTTTTAACTTTTATTGTACACTACAATCTTTTTGCAATGGTTTTCTTTGCAATTTGTTTAGCATTTTAGATGTACAGATAAAGCATATGTAAGGGTTAAAAATCTCAGTCTATAGGTTGTGAATTGAGGTAATAAAACAAAGGAAATAGTGTTAAGAAGTATTATTGCTTGATTAATTAGGAATTTTATGAATAGATTAACAGAATATAATTTCACTAATGACTGGGAGCAATTGTTTTTTCTTGAACAACCCCAAAAACATGCTTGTAATTTTGACCTGAATTTATGACCTAATGAAATTTAAGTCATAATGAATTGGAGGAGTCCAATTACTTTGGGAATTCTTCATAATTTAATAATTTAGTAATGTAATATTCCATTTGTTATGTATTTCTTTGTCTATGACAAATGCACATTAATAAATGAAAGATCAACTTTTGAAATGCTTAATTTCAACATTGCATTTTCATGACTGCCAAAAAAAGGTTTTGCAAAATGTTATATCATCAGCATAATATAGATAAATTAACTAGAAAGAGTACAGTTTCTGGATATCTTTGTATATCTGGCAGCTTCAACATTACATGCATCTCAGTATAGGCGTTGAGCACATTTAGTAAATGAGTACTGTATGTTGTAAATTTCAGTGCTGTCAATATATTATCTTCATTTGTATCCCATTATATATGTTTTATTTCAAGAATACTTTTTGTTTTCCATTATGTGCCAGGTTAATAAATTTCAGAACAGCAGCACATTGACCGATAGGTTCCATTGTCTGTGACCTAGACCCATGCTTGCTATTGAATGGGTGCTGATGTTGGAACATTTTTTATACAGTACTAATATACAGGCTTCCCCATTCCTTTATTTGTTTTCTAAAAAAACAGAGAGAAATTTTAAGAATGAGGAAGACGTCTGCAACAAAGAAGTAAAAAAGTTAACTGTATTTCAGGAAAAAAATACATCCTAATTTTATTTTATCTTCATTTATGACATTCTGTTTAGAATTATTTCTTAATAGCCCTTTAGCCTTCTTATAATTTTAATAACCCTTACATTTTATTTCCACTCCTGAATACCCCACAGCATAAATTTTTGTGTATAGTTTTCTCATATTTACAATGCTGCCTCATGGTATGAAGGTACTTGAATCATATTAAATGTACATTGATTGTTTCTTCACTACAAACAAGGACAAGGTGCTTCACAGTTATTTCCCAATAAAATACACTTTGTACCTATAATGACATTGATCAGTTTTCTATGTAATAGTTATTTTATGAGATTCAGCTGCAGTAAACATAAAACATAGGGCATGAAATTGCCATACATTGCTCAACTCCTTCAATAAAAAGTAAACATTTAGACATTTATTTTTCATTTAATTTTTAAGTACACCATTAGCAGACTTGAGTTCATCTTGCATTGTCTCCTTAGTTTTGTTTTTTTTACTGTAAACTTGTAAAGATGAATGTAAGTGCTATACTAGTGCTATACTTGGTTTAATCAAACTTCAAACCAAGTGAGGCATACTGTATGCAGCAGGCGGGGTTAGTCCAACTAATGGTGACCTCACTCAAATGGTGATACCTGTTTAAAAATACACTTACGCTGGCAGATCTCGGTAAAAATAATGCCTGCTCCTTTGATCTTCGGATAATGCTTCTGTTTAAATCAGCAAGAATCAACACTACTTATAGACTTGGACTCGATCAAGGGGTGACTGGAAAGGGTCCCAAGAGTAACAAAGTATTGACTGAATCTTTACTTGATTTTTGTATCGGAAACAACATAAAATAAAAGCTCTCTGTGTTGCATGCTGCATCCAAAGTCAGTAATGTGTAAGGTGCATTAAGAAACCACTGGGATTATGAAGTAATGGCCCTTTCAAAGGTTGCCTTTTCCCTTAATCTGGGTTTACTTAAGACACTCTAAATTATAGGCTTTCAGGAAAACATAGCCATTATTTGAATGGTGTACAATTGACTTTGCAAACCCTCACTTAGATCAATGCCTGATGATCTGCCATCAAGTCAAATTTTTAGAGATATATAGCCATTCAACTTGACCCTGGGCTATAGTTTGCCAAGGGCAAGATCTGGAAGTCCAAAGAAGCTCTGAAGTGATTAGGTCTCATTTGTCTCTCATGATTGAAATTCTGTAAAACAAATGTCTTAAGGTGATTAACCAGAATAAAATCCTAATTTTATTTTGTTTTCTGCATACGTATTGTAATGCACACTTGTGTAGGTTTGTCATACAGTATACAGTATATTTTCTAAAAAACAAAAAATTACAACCACACATTATCCCAAGAGGTTCTGCACATAATCTGTCAAGATAAAGGAAGTTAAGAATATATTTTTCTAGACCAATCACAGGAAGTGGGCAGAGTTAACATAGGGTGTAATTCTACTGTTTTTTATTTTAAGTTTTTGATACAGATCTTTTAAAAAAGTTATGTTTCAATCATATGTTAATGAAAAGTCTGCTGAATTATTTTAGAACTGTGGTTTACTGTGGCTGTACAAGATTGTATACTGTTTAAAATGTTACAAACAGGTATGTATGTGTGATTAGACAAATGCATTTTTGAACTTTTCTCAGTCTTTAAAACACATTTGAATGTATTCAATTGTGTATATTCAGAAATTCTTTATTGTTTTGTAATATAACAATGATCTAGTTTAATGATATTTATAAATATACTGCATATGTTTGTATTCTATTAACTATTAACAAAAGAGAATTGTAACTATTATTTATTAAACAAGTGTTCTCAAACCTACAAAACATGTGGGTAAAAGTAATGCAAACATAAAATGTACTTTTGTTGTAGAGCTTGTAGACTACAAAAATCCTTTTTTCGACAAGAGGTCACGCAAAGTATATGCATCAATGCATACAAATATTTTGATTATCGGTATCTATTTGCAGAGTTGTAAGTATTTTTTATAAGAAGCAAATTCTCTCTCAGGATGTTCTAATCATACATTATCTCTGTGTTTTAAGGTAAGTAGTGCTGTGTATAAAGTAAACAGTGCGAACGTTAGATTGTAGCATTCAGTGGGCAATGACTTTCTGTTTCCATGGGAAGGCTGGTTGCTGTATTTATCTTTGTAATGAATGAGTGACCTGCTGTTGCTTGTTTTTCCACTCTGGGACATAAAGATAGAGTTCATTATGTCTCAGCAGTTATGCTGTTAATGCTTTGCACACAATTCCCAATGTGCGTGTGTCTTAACAGCATAGATGACACAGCTAATCAAAAAGGAGCTTTCCCTGGAGAGAAAAATAAATAAAACATAACCTTCAACAAGCATACTTTAACCATTCTGAAATAAAACAATGTTTTCAGTGTTTCTGATATTTAAAATCTGGAAGTGTATCATTGAAGGCTATATCTAGAAATGGAGTTATTTATTGTGTTACAATCACCAGTTATCATCTCAGGTTATCACTTCAATACATATGCTGTACAGGGAGAGCAGCCTGCACATGCACAGAGTTAGCACTGATTGGAAGAGTGATGTATCAATTAATGATGACATTGCAAGCTTGCAGGCATCCACAAAGTATGGTCACCATAAATTGGCATGCAGAGGATTATCTGATATCACTTGACCCTGGCAGCACTGGATCAATTGTCTCTGCTTGCTCACAATTCTTTAAAAACATAACACTAGCACATTCACTTTTTGAGCCCCTTAGGAGCCTATTATTTGCTTAGTTCTAAACAGGTTTAAAAAGCACCATATGTTATAATGTTCTGCAGTGGGTACAGGAATGATTGGGGCTACTGTCTGACAGGATAAAGCAAAGTATAACGCAGACCTTAACAGCAAAACACAGGTAGGTAGTAGATGCAAACTACTGAGGAAGGGAACACAAATCCTTATGCTATAATATTTTTTTTCCTTCTACAGCTATGCATGTACTGTTTACTCAAATTGATGTTCTTTTGAATTCTCTCCAGAGTGATTATTTTATCTCTTTTTTTCTTTGTTAAAAGTTAGAATTAATATTCATTGATTGGATCAGAAAAGGGGGTTCTTTAAGGTATGCCCAATACAGTAGGTATTCCATTTGGAAAATGGAAAAAAACCTTCCATTTTCTAACCATATCATCCACTTCAGGGTCACATGGGAACCAGAACCTATCCCAGCAAGCATGAGGTACAGGGTGGGACACACCTTGGACGGGAGACCAGGCCATTGCAGGGTACACAAGGCAAACATGCAGACACACAGGCTAGGGCAAATATTCCCAGAAGGCAATTAACTTACCCATATGTCTTTGTACTGTGGGAGGAAACCAGAGTACCCAGCAAAATCCCATGGGAACATGGGAAAAACAAGCAAACTCCACCCAGATATATATAGCACACCGGGTTCAGAACTGAATGCAAACCACTATGTCACAAAAACCTTGTTTTTTCTATTTGTTCCTCAATCCAACCCGCATATCAAATAAATGTAATAATTAAGAGTTTTGATTACTTATTCTCTATAAGATAAGTAGATTTATTTTTAGGTGTAGATCTATTTATTTCTATCTGAAATGATCCATGGAAAAATAATTGTATGACAAATTTGACATACAATGAAAAATGATTTATCCTTCGTGCTAATATAATACCCAAAAGTTGACAAAAGTTCAAAAATTATATCAGTTACTTCTAAGAATTGTGCCCAATATTATATCTCAACTGAATTAAATCCTCAAAGGTCTACAAAATTAATGATGTTTTATGTTGATCCCTGATCAGCTCCTGTTGTCATGCCTGTTTTGACTTATTTGGTCACATTTTTTGTACATTTTATGTTTTTTTCTTCCATAAACCTAAAGGAATAAGAAGAACAAAATGTTTTCAGGACCTAATTTCATGACAGTCTTCTTTGTCTTGTAGCCATGAGATATAATTAACACTGAGATCCTGATACCTTTTCAGTTCTACCAGCCAGGCAGTCACACTGACTGTCATTTCGCTTTTTAAAATGGAGCCTCCATGTAAATGTGTATTGCACATAGTCTCAGTGCTTTCATCACTAATGATTGGCTGTCTGGGAAGTACTGTAGGTGCTGGAAAAATGCCCACTGTAGAAAATAAAATAAAAAATGGCGTGTGATTGGTGCTTCTGCAGACAAAAGCATAAAGGCTTTGTGGGAAAACGCATGACAGCAGGAAAAGTAGGCTTCTAATTTTTTCAAAGACTAGTTTCAAATTACTCTTCAGGGAAATGTATTAGGAAGTGTTTAGATTTGGTTAGATGTGTTAAAAGATGTGAGGCTTTCTCTGCTAACTGCAGAAAGCTTTGTTGCTCGCTCAAGGTCTGTTACTTGTATATTGCATGGAAGTAATTACCCCTCACATCACCGTTTCAAGGCTCACACAACATGTTTTTTTACTTGAGTGGATCTGCACGTGCTTAATATACTGTACACACTGATACAAGGTTGCATTATTCCCCAGTGAGGGAGTTCTGATATTACTTATCTGAAACTGTTACAAGATGTAAAGTTTTCCATTGTCATTGATAGTCTGTGCTTTTAAATATACAGTACCTGCAGTCTACTTATTGAGAAAATGTAGGAGACCTGACAAGAAATTAGAGGAATACTTTAGCTTGAAAGGTTGCGAGTGGGATTGAGATTCACTTTATAACTAAGTATATTTGTAGTTTTAATAACATGGTGTAAATGTGCTAAAAACCTGTTACATCTACCAATATTTTTTTTCTGGAGTATCTATGTCTTTTCACATATCTCTTTTTTAATATAAGTGAGGACATTTCTAGTTGAATTATACATTAAATGAAACAGAGAGGTTGGAAGAAAATCCTTATTTGGCAATGGGATTTTCTGTTTTCTGTTTTGCAATATTGAAGTGGTTAAGGGCATTCATCTTCAAAACATCTTTTTTTCACCTTAGAAATATCGCAAGACTACGCCCTATGTTATCATTAACTGTGGCTGAAAAGCTGATCAACATATTTGTATTCTCTCGAATTGACTACTGCAATGCTCTACTCCCTGGGGTATCTAAATCTACTCTGAACAAGCTGCAGTATGTCCAAAATTCAGCAGCCAGAATCCTGACCAGGTCTAGTGCAAGTGTTCACATTACTCCTATCCTGGTGTCCTTGCACTGACTTCCGGTCAAAGTCCACGTAAACTTTAAAATCCTCATGCTCACCTATAAGGCTTTACATGGCTTGGCACCTCAATACCTGTCTGAACTTTTATCACCCTACTCCCCACCTCGCAACCTCCGCTCTTCAAATTCTGCCCTCCTTACTGTCCCCCAAGCCCGTCTACATTGTATGGGCGACAGGGCCTTCTCCTGCTATGCCCCCAAGCTCTGGAACTTTTTGCCCAAGGATATTAGAGAGTCACCTTCTCTAAACTCCTTCAAATCCAGACTCAAAACCTTCTTCTTCAGAAAAGCCTTTACTTAACTGGTTCCATTCTTCACCCCTCTGCTCTTCTTAATACCACCTTCCACGGTCTCCTCTATTGTTATTGTTGTATTGTTGTAATTATAATTGTGTCCTATCTTGTGAAATCTTCTTATTTATTGTTGTAGTCTTCTTATTTATTGTTATTGTCATCCTGTAAAGCGCTTTGAGAAGCCCCCTTTAAAGGCGCTATATAAAATAAAGTTTATTATTATTATTATTATCTTCGATGCTCTGCACACAGGTGTGTTTGAGTCTTTAAATAATCTCACATTGCAATATAGTGATATACATATGCATGTGGATGGTTACATACAGTACTTCTCTCACTAAACAATTCAGAACTGAATGGCTTGTCAGGGTTGTAGGCAGATTTGGATGCTTAGCAAATGACTTGTATGACTTAAACAAGAATACAGAGAGATTGGATGTTTTAAAAGCAGCTTAGGAGGAGCCCATATGATCTTAAGATTCACCAAAAACTTTTACTTAAAGGTATGTACAGTAGCAAAGGGTGTATCTTTTATAATGCACCTTACATGCTTTATGAAGAACAGCAGCTGCCTTCTAAGGATTAATCTGGACTAATGGAAAGAACATCTACTGCTAGATCAAGCAGTAATCAAAATATCTTCTTGCAAAATCACAGGCTTTTTTTTTTCTTTCAAAGATCAATAAACAGTGTTGGACAGAAAAGAAGCTGTGAGCTACAATTCCCTGATCACATATTCTGACTTTCAGTGCACTTTCCTTGTACGTTGTCAATAGGCATACGGTATTCACCAATTAATAGTAACTGAAAACTTCATTGTGGGATTCTTCTCTTTGGTGAATCTTTATGATTTCCAAATGAATTACCAGTTTAAGCTTGATTTCTTTTTATTGATTTTTATTGTGTTGCACAATTGCATAAGCAATGATGTTAAATATGAATTGCTTTGCCTTTCAACAAAATCTAGTACTTTAGACATACAATTTCAGAAGGAGGGTAGTAGTAGGGAAAATACAGTATGTAAAGCATTAGCATTAAAACATTAATTGTGTTCTGCACATGGAAAGTGAATTCATTAAAGAGAAAAAAATAAAAACAATATTGATAAAATATTATAGAATACTGCACACTTAAATACACAAATTGCAGTTTTCAGCAAAATGAGCCAAACTCAGTTATGTTGTTGTGTTGTGATTAAGCAGATGCCATTCTGTAAACTTTTGAAAGCCATAGATTTTATTATCATTCTGAAATATGCTTCTTTACAGATATTTCAGACACATACAGTATGTGGATTCAATTCCATTATTGGTTTTCAGCTTTAAAATGTACCATAACTACCTGAAGTTCTTGACTATGTTTCAATATGAATGGCTGAATAACATCAGAGTAAGACCAGATCTTTTTGGTGTTCCATGGATAGGTAAAAATAGCATTGTCTGCCTTTACAAGGGAATAATCTTAAATAAGCAGAACCATATTACTGATCAGGCCAAGACTAAATAAGGTTAATTCTATTCTCCTTTGTGCAACATTCACTGATTCACCTGAAAGTGTTAAAAAGCCACATTATGTATTCAGTGAATGGTCATGGACAGTCCTGCTTACACATCTGAAATATTAATAACAACTGTAGCATTTCAATTTAGACACTTAGAAACATAAGAAAATTATGTTTTGTGAGAGGATGAGAACAATGAGAGGAGGACACAACCAATGTTGGTTTTATTGCTCAAAATTTAGTGATATGAGGATCTGAGGAATTTTCTGAAGATTGCTAGGGAATCTTGTTCAACATCATGGTTTGCCAATTTCTTCTAGACACCCACCACACTTTGTATTAAAAAGTGTCTTCTGTTATTAATCTCAAATATACCTCTTCATAACTTTTGGTTCTGTCCTTACACTGCTGAGCATAATGTAATTCATTGGGTTGAATCTGTCAGTACCTTTCAGGATTTGGATACTTACAGTAAATGTAATACCCTGTACAGTAGTTTCAGTCTGCTCAAGATTGAAGAGATTCAATTATTTTCATCCTTTTGCGTATGACATTCCTATCAGCATGGGGATTATTCTGATTGCTTTTCTTTGATCTCTTAAAGCAGCATTGTTCATTTTATAGTCTAGTTTCAACAAGAGAAATTTGAAAAACCTACATCAAGTTCCAGATATATGAGATGAGAGCTTTTAGCCACTTGATGCTTCACGTGATCATGTACTGTTTCAAAACATTATTAAGGTGAGCAATAAAACAGAGGCATACAGGAATCATACAACTGTCAATGAAAATACATAAAATTAGCCATTCATCTCCACCTAATTGAAATTAATGTTGAGTGTTCTTGCCTAATAATTGTCAAGGCTGACAAATTCAATCTGGCAGCCAACTAAAAAGACTTGACCTTGGGCTCAGAATCTTCAGTGATCAGGGGAATAAAAATCTATATTTGTTTACTTATTTTTGAATCATTGTCAGATTAGATCCAGATGTATCCCAAGTATATATATCAGACAGTTGTGTTTTGATTGCACTGAGTTTAAAGCTGTTTAAATCTCTAAAAAGGAAACATTCTACAGATCTCTTAAAAAAAACTGTCAATTGTAATTTCCAGTGTGTGAAATGGCTCTTGAATTTGGAAGTTTTGCATGGAAAACATGGAAGACAATCTGATATCGTAGAATATTTCTCAATGCATTATTTAGAGCGAGTGATAGAGGCAAATTGAGACAATCAAACCCTTGAAAATATATTTGTTGAAATTTTGAGTCTCTTTGAGGTCACTGTTTTTATTGTTGCAGTTTTGTTTTGATATACAGTAAGGTCCAGCATTTTCTTTTTTATTGCATTGTGGCAAAAGTTATTTTTCTTATAAACCCTTGGCCTTGTCAGTTCCCCTCTACCTAGCTAAAGAAGATATAAACATCATTGGGAGGTTAAGGAACATGGGTATTATTAAACATGAATCTGCTCAAAGCAGAAAACTAATCAACAAAAGTGCCTACGGGCAACACAGTCTAGAGATCTGTAATCTAAAAATACAAGCAAACATCTGACAGCTAGAACAGTGTGCTACCAGAAGGCACAGTGTGGCCGCTAAGGACATTTAGCCTCTAGGAAAGCAATCAAAGAGTTGTAGTAGTAAGCTATTTTTTTAAAGCTGCTTTTTAAGACAAAGGAAACAGTTCAATTGCCTCACAAACAGGAATATGAGAAAACAGAGGAGGAGTAGGAGTAGGCCACTCTTCCCACCATCATAATCATCAAGTTTCTAATAGCTTCTGGTTCCAATAACCTCACCAAGCTGTTTTTGAAAAACCTTATAAAAATTGCTTCCACAAAATGGCCTGTTTTTTTCCCTTTGTACATCCTAGCATTTAACATAAATAATATGTCACATGTCCTCAGCTCTTAATCTGCTTAAATTAAAAATAAAACTGTAACAGTATTATTTGTTCTAGCTATATTACAGTGAATTTATCCTTTTGTTAGTATTATTTGCATGATGGATTGGTTTCACAGTTAAGAGATATCAAACAATATCATGTACTATCAGTGAGTATGCAGGTGAGGCTAAAGTGTCTGTGTCTCAGAAAAAAGGGACCATAGACAACAGGATTGACATGTTATTGAAAGCTACATATGCATTTACTGTATGTTTCATGCCTAATTTTAATGATTGTATTACCATCTATGGATAATTAACTTTTTAAAACATGAGCAACACACACTCATATTTGTATATGGAGAGATTCATTTCCAAGTAAATCCATGGATGTAGGTTTCCTGTGTTAGAGGAAGATGTCTCTTCTTATTCTGCAGTGATGCAATGGGATAAGGAGTTTAAATATTGCAAAGAACTGATCAAAAGTTGACCTCAGATCTGGAAAACCCTCAGATGTGACTTGACCAGAAACAAGCTCTATTGCAAAAATAATGATTACATCAAATGCCAAATCAAGGTTGCAGAATTTCCAAAAAATGTTGGCATTTCAGCTAAAACCATTAACTAAGAACATCTTGTCTGGAACCTTGAGATTAAACTGAATCAGTACAGTGAGAACACCCAGTATCTGCCTCTGAACAATTTCTGTTGCAATGCCTCAGATGGCAAGATTTTGGCTAGCTTCATCTAGGATTCACAAGGGGTACTGTTGCTCAATTTTATCCAACTAGAATAAGGCTGAACTTACAGTTGACTTACTGGTCTAGCATCAAAAAGCCATCTGTTAAACCCACCAGGGGATGTTGACATTTTGTTTTCTAATACATAACATTAGTGTAATTCACAAGGCCAGGTCTGCACAAGCTGCAATGAATCCACTCTACAGTTCTGAGTAACTATTACTTGTTCCAACATTGGAAGAATACACTGCATGGTATCCAGTTTTAAGATGATAATTTCTTGAAGTCTGTCTTTTATCAGTGGTTAAAAAAAACAGTCAGAGAGTTCTATTGCCAGGGAATTGTTAGTTTGAAGGATATATGTTCCAAGAGGTTCAGGATGAAGAATCATTGAGAAATGAATTAGAGAAACGGATGATATTTTGTTTCTGTCTTCCTGAGTTGCAAAACATTTTGAAAACATTTCTTTATATGAACTAGAATGGTTATAATTGCTTTGTTTAGAACACCTTAAACAATCAGAACAGCAAATATTTTTTATGAACAGGACTTATTCTCTATTAAGTTAATTTTTATGGTAATTTTTCGTGATTATTAGAGACATTAAAACTTAATATTCTGCATAGCCAAATTGAATTATGTTGTTATGAATTGCATTTTCTGGACCTACTTCCTTTTATGTTTCCTTTCACTCAGCTCTTCTGGTAGCAGCAGTTATCCTGGGTCTTCTGGCACTTCTGCATCTCTTGGGATTGTACCTATATAGGTAAGCTTTTGAAGAGATTTAGTTTTCAACGGTCTTTTTAAAACTCTCTTTATGTATTAACTCTGAGGAGCCAGTTTTCCGATATTTCTGTATGATATACATTCCATGCAGCACGTTGCTGAAAAAACACATCTTTATTTTTTAGCTAATATAGTAGATGTATTTGTAGATGTACAGTATCAGTACCCTTTGCCTTATAAACTTAGTCAGTGTTAGTTTACTAGGTGTATTTAAAACTGTTTATATACAGTATATTCATATTATTTCTACCTCTTTGAACATTCATTCATCCTAACAAATTACAGTTACAGTACATAGTTAAGATGTTTTTTTTTTTTTATAAATGCTAATTTGATATACAAAATGCTTAAACATACTGTGCATGTGCAGTTTTATGTGCATTTATAGAGCACATTTATTAGAGCAAGCTCCTAACCATTTAAAAAGCATTTACAGTGTTTCCTGTCAATTTCAGGCTATTTACACAGTATTTATCAATATATTTCTAAGTTTTTTGATAACTTACTCAATACTATACATTTTCATCAGAAGTATCAGGAAGCATGCCAGTAAACATTTATCTGATAAAAATCAGGTTAATTCTCATAGTACTGTATGTGTTCAGTTACCAATAGCTTAATCATTTAATTGCTTTTCTATTTTGGCTGATCAGTGAAAAATAACTATTAACCTTTTACCATGTGATGTCAAAGGATTTATTTAAACCTAGTTCATGAACAAACTTCACAAATAGCCACTGATTTAATATAGTTCAAGTAGGTAGCTGCGTCAGCATGTGTAGGCTGCAAAAGAACAGGTAACGGGTTGCTGAAAAGAAAGGAAATACAACTTTTTGGGTTTGGAGCCTTCTTCAGGTATATGACTCACATGCCTTTTATACATTTGTTTCAATATAGGATTTCTTATTATACAGTGATGCCCCCTCAACACATGACACATCTACCCCATTCTTGTTCCCCTTCCGAAATAAGCTGTTTCTGTCACTTCAACCAGATGCGTTATTCTGGGATTTTGTATTCACATACTGTAACGGATGTACTGTATTATACAGTATAACTGATGGGTAACTGCTGCAAATCCCAGAGAGCATTTTCGATTTGTTATTTTCTTTTTGAGTGGTGCGTAATATTTAAATTTATTAGGGAATATATTTTTATTTACCAAGGTTTTTGTCATCAGAAATCACAGTGCACTCCCAAACAACAGCTGCATGTACAGTATTTCAAGCTGCAACCATTTCTCAGTTCATAATATTTTAATTTTGCTCACATCATTTGGCTGCAGTTTTGGAAGTTCAGTCTTCTGAAATTAATAGTTGCTCAGGATTTATTAGACAGTTCTTGTAAAATGAGTAGAGTTTCCGAAATATGAAACATTCTTTCTGTTTTTACCTTTCGTTTCTAGATGTGTGAGTACAAATGAAAATTGGTTTACACCGTTTCAGGGACTGAGCTAAAACAAACAAACCTTTACAATGACTCGTTTACAGTCCCATGATGGTTGTTGCTCTCATCATTAAGGTTTAAAATACATTTTTATTGCTTTATTTTTTTTATCTACAGACAGCAATGGATACGGCACTACATCAGCCAGTGTTTCTGCAAAAACAGAACAGTAAACAGTGTAAGTTCCACTCCTTTCCACATCTTTTTTTAACTGAGTCCAAGTTCTTCTACAGAGCTGTTTTTTAATGATAAAATACTGAAGTATCTATACATAGCTGAATATGGAACAGGTACAATATATGAATAATGTGAACAGTTAAAATGATAAACAGAGTTTTCTTATTAGTGGCATATTAGTGATCTCCGTATTAAGATAAATTGCAGTGAATGTTTGCTAACAATGGTAGAAACTAGAGTTTTCTGTTAGGGCAAAGGAAGTCCAGATATTCCATAATGGAAGAAGACACAAATTAGCTGACGTTATTATAGTCAAGCAGAAGAATGCATAGAAATGGTATTGTCAGAATACTACTAAAACTTTCTCTGACAGTCTCCACTCCTCTTGCAGAAAGGGAGGGGGTTGTTATACACTAAGTACATAGGTCGAAATGTTCATAAATCAAAACAGTTACCATTTGTTCCGTGGGCCTGGTTTTCTTCTCAGATTTGTAAAACGTACTTGAAACATCTCATAAACCCTGATAGTAGTGATGTATGGAATGTATTTGGTATAAAATCACTTCAGCCTTCTTATATGCGTTACATAAAATATACGTTGTGTTACATATTCTTTTGAATATTTTTGTAGTTTTTAGTCTTTTACATGGTGTCATCTTGAAAGTTCTTCAATAAATGTCTAAGTCAATTGGCAATCATTTCTTTGTAAAAATCTTGAGCACTTTTATTCTAAACAAATCTTAGGTAAATTTGAGTCTATATGATAGAGTTTAAAGATCAATACTTAACATTTTCACAAAGAACATCTCTGTCCATTTTCACTTAGGCATTTTTATTCTTAACCAAAGCTTCCTTTAAACAAATTTAAAAATATATCAACTCACTATTCAAAAGGTATGTTTAAAATACTGGAACCACAACATTAGTGTCAGGCTGGAACAGGCCATTCAATTCTATTATATCAGCTGAGTAAATGTCATGCTGTTACCTGCTACATTATTTTTACTTAATAAACTGTTTCCATTTGTATATGGCATTAACAGTGACACTCTTCAAAATGTCATTTATTCAGTCTGTCTACAGTATATGTAATACAAAATGACTTTGTGGTGACAAAAGCAGTAATATGAAGAAAATGCGCAGGTACTGATTGCTTCATAGATCATTGTTGTTACTACATGGAATATTTGATGCCATTATCATAGTGTAGACTTTTGAATTCTGATTTGTTTGGTAATTTTGTAATTTAGAAAGAACTGAACAAGTACAACATTAAAAGATGACATTTAATTTACTGAATGTCATGTTTTTGTACGTTTACTCATGTATACTGTAAGCCCATTGCCATGGTCAGACTTATTTTGTACTTAAGGTCTCATTTAAAATGTGTCTAAAAATAATATGAGTTATTATTATAATGTCCATTCTAAAGTTCAAGAAACTGATGCTAATTCTGTTCTACTTGCAAATAAGAGAATCCTGCTTGCGAAATGTCATTTTTAAAAGTCTCTCCAAATACTGTAAAGTATAGTATATACATGTTATTTTCATTGACATTTGGTGATCTGCTTACAAGCTTCTTTATAACACAGTTTATTTTCAGTTTTGATGAAGACAGTCACTATTTTCATCTTTTTTATTGTAATAATGTGATCAGAACTCTTATCCTGATATGTCTGTTACACCCATTTATCCTGTGGAGTTCTGATGTAGGGGCCTAATATCGCACAACTCCACATCAACAATAAGCATCTCTCATTTTTCTGAGGCTGAGGTATCCATCTCCCATCTGGCTGTCTGCAGTGACAGAGAGATCCATCAGAGAGAATTAGGAGCATGGCATCTTCCTGCTCTGTTTCAGCTCTGTAATTCAATCTGAGAAGGACCAGAGGCCTGGCTCTAAGAGAGGGTCTTCTTCAGAATCAAATGAAGTAGTGACTGTACTTCCCTCCACTACAATATTATTATGCAGAACTTCCTCTTAACAAATAAAAGCACATATTGTCTAAGAACAATTATCTCTGTTATACAATGCAAAAGAATATATGCTTTCTTGTTTGTTTTTTATTTTGCCTTTTCATTTAAAAAATGTAATGTGTTCAGGTGTTCATGTGTCTCCATTCATACTCTAGCTGATTTCGGCAGGAAGTAATATCTTCCTTGTCAAAATATTTTTTTTTAGAATTTATTCATTGTTATAAGAATAAACAATAATTGTACAGTACATTATTATTTTGCTTTGTATTTGTGAGGAATTTAGAGTCACTAGCCATAAATGTATTTCCCATGTGTATTTTTGTCCGCTTTTCAAAGAGTATTCAATTATATAATTCAGGGTAAAGGAATAATGACACGTACAGTACAATCACCTCATGCTCTCAAGATTTTGACTGGTCTCAGGAACAGTCTAAAAATGCTCTGGATTTACGAATGTGACTATTTAACCTTTTTTCAAACATTCTCTCATTTCTGTTGCTCACAACTGCAGAAGTAGTAAAAGAACTCAATTTTTTTAGAACAGATCAACAAATAACAATGGGGGAGCTGATGAGACAAAAGCTAAATCATCCCGTCTTTGTTCTTTGGACACATTTAGAGGGTGAGTAACTCCTCAGGCTTGCAGATATGATAATCCCTGTAGGGAATACCCCAGTTAATGATTGCATCGGGAAGAAATCTTTAATCTTTTTAAAATCTGTGGGGACGGAGCGGTAGCACTGTGGCTAAGGATTTGCGCCTGTGGCTGGAAGGTTGCCAGTTCAAATCCCGCGGCCAGCAGAGGAAGCCATCTCTGTTGGGCCCCTGAGCAAGGCCCTGAACCCCACCTGCTCCAGGGGTGCTGTACAATGGCTGACCCTGTGCTCTGACCCCAAGCTTCTCTCCCTGTCTGTGTGTCTTATGGAGAGCAAGCTGGGGTATGTGAAAAGACAAATTCCTAATGCAAGAAATTGTATATGGCTAATAAAGTGATCCAAATGTGTTTGGCGCAGAATAGGTGTGTATACATAAGGTCAGCTTAAAGAAAAGTTAAGGTCACAATAAGATCTCTTGTATCCTATTCCATTTTTTTTAATTACCTAGTAGGCTCTCATTACATCATTTCATATTATCATCCGTTAAAAACATCCTGAATAATCACATACTGTACAATAGCAAAATTATTAAACCCCTGCCAATAATAACACATTTTGATTAATTACAAGTAATGCATATATTTTTTAAATGAACTGTAAAGGGGGATGAATGATGTTTTGAAAAAGATAATGAAATGTACCAACTGTATAATTATTCAAATACACCAGCGCTTGGTGCAAGTATTTTATGTCAGCAATTACTGCTATCAGTTTTTTGGGGAGGATAGGTCTCTGCTGACTTTGAACAATCAGATTTTTGTCCTGGAAAATCAGATCCAGTTCTGACAAGTTCAATATGAGCTGTGACAGAGACTGCTAAACTTATTTTATGACCATTCAAACTATTCTTGTGCACCTGAAACCATTTAGCGGTTGAATTACCTACAGTATGCAATTGACAATCTGCTAATTTTCTTCAGCAATCTAATTTATTTTCACACCATCAGTATTTTAACTTTACCAGTTTGGAAGAGATTACATAGAAACAAAATATAAAGTCCTATTTTAATAGATCACGTTTGCAAGGTCAAGTGGCAATTAAATGTGGAAACTATGCAGGAGGGGAAAACTCTCGCATACTGTAGTACTATATACAGTATTTGTATCAGCATGGCTTTGTATTATGACTTTCAGATGCCATACTGTAGCTGTACAAGTGCTCATTTCCAATGACGCAAGCAGAGAAATGGTAAATAACTTCTAGCAGTATTTCTTATAAAAAGGTACAGAAGTCAATATTTTAAGGTCCGATGGGATATGTGACCTTTTCTTTTAGTAGTACAAGAAATGTCTCCTCAGTGGCAAACATGTGAACTCAGTCTATGATATAAAGCTTCAGGCACCTCAACTTTACACCTGCTCATAACCTGTGGCTGACACCATTCACATTTTCAGCTTAGTCTGTAAACAGTTAAGATAAATGCAGATGTAGAATTTTTGTTTGCAATATTGTCTGAGGCATGTGCAGAGAAATTGATTGAAGTGTGGATTTTTAAAACTGAAATGTTACGTATTACAGCACGTGTAATATGATGACATTTTTGTACTCTTAACTACAAAAACATGCCGTTAAATTAAATTTGCTGTTTAAAAACAAAGTACTAGTGATAAAATGTACAATTTTTTTTTCAAAGATATTGCGTCATTTTGAAGTGTTGCAATTTCTTAGACTCTGGGTATACTTTTCTGCAACTATTTGATATGAAAAGCATAATTCTTACACTTATCAAGGTAAAAGTACGAGGATGGGACATTACTTAGGGTAATGAATATGATATACTGTACAGGATTTTACCCTCTAACAGTTAAAGTTCAGCAGGATATATATCTGACTTTCATGTGCATTGTGTGATGAATGAGCACGGGGTTCACTGTCTGGCTACAGTCATTATGGCTTTGGTGGTCAAACACTAGCTTTGGGCATCTTTTCTAATATCCTTAGTTGCTGTGGTTTTAGAACAATGAATTCCTGTTCAAAAACAGTGATGAGATTGAATATCACATCCCAGCGTTGTTTAATTGGGTCTCAGAGACAGACGCAGAGCACACTTTTTAGTTACAGGAAGCTTGTGTCAGTTTGACCTCCCTGTTGCCGCCTGAGTAATTGATATAATAAAATAAACAATATATCAGTAAACATTCAGCAGGCAAGGAAGCTGGATTTTCAGCTAACTGAGGAGACCTGATGAGTGATAAGCTAGGGTTGGCAGTATGTCTGGTGGACAAATTGGTAATCTGTGAGTGCCAGGAGACAGAATTCTTTGTGACAGTGGAGGGTTTGTTTTGGGTTCTGATTCTTTTTGTATGGCAGAGAGTGTTGTGAAAATGTCTGCTACCAGTAGAAAAATTGACACAGTGAAACCTCTAGCAGGCTATACTGACAGCTCTTTATTACCTCGGTCATTATTTAATTCAGCTGTTTTTATCAGAGTGTGTTTCTGTAATGCATCACACTTCCTGGTGCGTACAAGGCTGAACATTGCCCGAGTCAGAGTTACAGTTACCCAGGCAGCACCCTCTTGGTTCCTGGCCAACCTTCGTGGTCGGCAACAGCTTGCAACCTGGCAGCGATGTCATTGAGAGATAGTCTACTTCTCCAGGCAGTGATAACTCATGTCAGGCAATGTGGAACCTACAGTATAAGGTATCAAAAGGTAAAATATTATCATGGGTGGACAAATCAGATGAGTGTGTCTGCCCATTCTCATTCTCTATGCATGGGTAGAGGACTTGTTGTGAACTTAGATGTCTTGTACTGTATGTCTTTTTAAGTAGAAGCAATGTTCATTTTTTAAGTTTCTCTGTGGTTTGTTAGAACCGTTGGTACCTAACACAAACCGATAAATTTTACTTTCAGCTCATAAAACATACTTCAGCTGCAGTTTGTTTTTGTGAATAACATATTTTCTCATTTAAAATGGATTTGATAAAAAAAAGATATCAAAGATCTACCTCAAAGTTTTTTTTTCTTTGCACTGTCACTGTACTTTAAATTAATTGATTGTGATCTTCAAAGCAATCATGATGGTGGATTTCTTGCCATTTGCATGTATATCATGTAAAAGAACACCCCAAGGTGACCAACAGTAAGACTGTAAAATGATGGGTGGTCAGCATTTTGACCTGAAATAATTATATCAGCTTTTATTGGTCAGAAAGACATTACCATTCATAATTGTGTAATTCATCTGAAGCTTTACTTAAAGGGTATACACTGATATTGTTATTATTAATACAATTTTCAGCCTTAGGCATTCTTCTGTTTTATGTTTGGCTGAATGCAAATTAAACATTCCTGGGACCTCACTTGCTGCCCTAACTACTATGAAAACATTCCAGAAGAAAAAAGCAATCTGCATGAGTCCACTACTCAGGCAGCTTGAGCAGCAATTGTTTTCTTGTGATGTTAGATTTATAGTGTGGTGGTAATGCAATACAAACCAGATCTTAGCCCCAAATCCCAAGACTTTAGAGCAAATTATGTTTCAGAAGCTTGTATTGCTTCCAACAATGGCTGAACTCAGATAAACTGTGACTGTGACTGGAATGCGTTTAGAAAAGCAGAATCCTCAGCTGTCCTTTAACACTAGATCTGCAGTGTTTTCGAATGAAACAGAAATGCATGCTACAACTCTAGTAGTTAGAAGAATGGCATTTTGGGTAAATCTCAGCTTTGCTATGAGTGCCTTATAATTTGTAGGCTTATATTTTGTGCTCTGGAAAGAGAAGCAACATTAACTTTACGAATTATTTTGAATTATGATTTTTTGGATGGAGAGAAGAAGCACAGGGCCTCCAAGGACATCAGTGTAAGGAAGTGAGGTTTTGACATCACTGTAGACCCCGTTATTAGCAGAGACAATGGCAGCTATGGGAGATAGATATAACAACTGCTTTTAATTACACCCAATTACCTCATTAACATCCTGCCAGAGTTAATTGGTTTAATTTTAAGTTATAGTGCACCAAAAGCACATTAACGATGTATAGCACTCTGTAATCTGAATGGACACCAAATAAATCAACTGAAGTCACTGCTCAGAACCTTGTAGACTGCATCACAGAGAGGAAATTATTAATTTATGAAATACAAAGGCGAGGATAATTATATGTAAATGTTGTCTTCTCATTTTACCAATACTCCTCAAAGATCATGCCAGTTAGTAATTAGTGTAGCTAAGAGAATAAATTATTTACCACGATGATTAGAATTTCCTTTTTGGGCGTTTGCAGGTTTGCATGTACTGTACATTTACTGAGATACACACTACTCTCCCAGTAAGAGCTAACTCTCCTATGGAACGCATTATGCAGTTTTTTTTTTCTGGTGGGTTTGACTGCATGTTCTCATTCTCCCCAAGAGTCTTTCCTGGAATGTTGATTCTTAAAAATTTGCCAATTCCGAAATAATTGGAAGGATTTAAAAAACAAGGTCCCAGCAGGTTATCAGATTTTAGAATGCACGATCAATATGAAAATGAACAAAATAGTAAAGAAGCACTCATTGAATAGAAAACATGGTAGATCTCATCCTGATCAAACAAGGCTTATTTCACTTTACTTCTGAATATTTTTCATACTAGTTATGAGGTGGGACATTGTACCATAACATGTGAAGATACTATACTATAGGGGGACAGTACAGTATATTACGATAGGCTGTGTTCCTATTTTACTTTTTATTGGGAATATTTTGTTGTTGAAACTTTAAGAATCCTCTACTCTTTCTGCTTTGTAGTACTAATTAGCTGATGCTAATAAATCAATAGATAGAGTAATGTAAGGTGATAAATTTATATTATGATACGACTCTGTTTTTGTTTTTGACTACTGTTTTAGCAGTTCCTGGAAATAAAGTATACTCTTTGACAGACATTCCTCTTTCTTTAATACCACATTAGACTGTCAGAACAAAAATCTGAGTACTGACATTTACTGCTATTTACTAAATGGAGTTCAGTTTGAGGCTGCTGTTCATCATAGACTCAATGTTTGGCTTTGCCGTTTTGTACTCTTCAATGACATCTCATTGAAGCAGGTTTTTTTCCACACCACTACAATATTCTAGCCTTTGTTAAGTGAAGCCTGTGGTATTCTCATTTCCCAATACTTGGGTCATTGTACTGTCCTTTGGAAAGACAGCAGTTGTTATATTAGCTGGAATGAGTATGGGTCGCGATAAAACCAGCTGTAAGCTGATGGGTCATGACCACTGTCATTCATTAATCGCTGCCTAAGCAGCTCATTTCCTCATTATGTCTAATATATTTAAATTAAATTTAGCAGCTCTATCATTTTTCTGTTTCCCATGTCCTTGTTTAATCAGTTCACAGATAAATCTCATAAGAGCAGCACAGATACTACTAGATATCTCAGCAGCAAAAAGGTGTTTTTAACAGTTTTATGTTTTGCGTTATTTTTAAGGCGCTTCTAGTGTTAGTCTTGTTATTTGTGCCAAGTTGATTAAGAATTATTTCTGAAGTATCTTATTTATCAGTATTATTATATTTTTGTCCTGCAGATAGAATGTGAATGAGCAGTGATGAGTTATGGTGTTTTTTGTTTAAGACTTGCTGATTTTCTACTTCATCATAATCAGGTAATGCTACAGTACTTGTGATGTCACATTATTAAAACAATAGCTGCTGAAGATTCATTGTCTAATCATTGTAAAGTATGAATGATTGTTTCCATATGGCATTTAATGATTTAGTATTCTAATTCTCTATAGGTATATCATGGTAAACTTGTATCTGGGCCAATATATGAATCAGTTCTGTTATAGATATCAATCATATGCATAATGCTTTTTTAGCAAAAGCTATTTTTCATTTTTCAAAAATAATTTGGTCTTAAATTTACACACATACAGTATATGAATCTGTGATCCAGAATTGTGATTTCACTTGTATAATTTCTCAGGCTGTTAATCTTAAACTGCTAGTTCAAATAAACATAATTAGGTATTATTGCTAGATAGAAAGAATACAATTTTGTGAAGTTCCTTGGAACATTTTTGTAAGCTTTAAAAACCTTTTTTCTTCTAAAATGATGTTTCAGTTTACATTTTAGTTGTACTTGATTGATGATTTTTTGTGTTATCTTACATTCTAGCCATTATTGTGTAATCCTTAAACTCAGTAGGGAAAACCATCAGGCACTAGCAAAGTAGATAGCTACTTTGATTTTCGGTAAGTGTCAATGTCAATTGAAATGCACAGTGATATATACAGTAGTATAATATAGTACCTGTTGATTAAAAGAGTCTCCTGAATAGAAGTTTACAATGTTTGACTGAAGCTTTCTTTGTTAACCTATTTACTATGAAGATCTATCCAACTTCACATTTTAATGTACTGCTGTATGGCATGGTAGTCAGGACTCTTGAAATAGGACAAATTGTTATTATTATTATTGTTGTTGTAATAATGTACTGTAGTGGTAGTAGTAAAGAGTAAGACATGAAGTCAAACATTTTCAGTCTGAAACATTATAATTGGCCAGAATGCTTGGTAAGCTCAGCATAGATTCTGAGGTGGATAATAGCTGTTCAAGAGGCACATGATGAGATAAATTGTGACACTACCTGACTGAAAGAAAGCAATGATCCATAGGACATAATTATTCTAAGTAACACCAGTACCACTCTTCATTAACTGAAGCAGGAGAAAAGATAAAGTGTGACACATCAAGGGCTGTGCAGTGAATGATATATGGGACAACCAGTCTAAGCAGAAGTTATATAATGAAATCCAATTTTCCCCATTACACAAATAAAAAAAAGTTGTTGTTTTTTTGCATGTCTAAGAAAAATGTCCTTTACTGTCCCATTAGCTAGGCAAACAAATATGTTTTCACATACAACTTACAGTGCACAGTATACTGTAAGTTGCATAGATTGTTACAGTTGCATTACATTGTAATACAGCAATCTTAAAGTCTGTTTTTTTCCAATAAAAATATTTGGAGTGTCATCTATTAATAATTTATCCTTTTTCACTGGTGACATTTTCTCCTGTTCACATAAGGTACATCCTCTACCCTTCTAGTGTTGCAAGCCAGTAGCTTGTATAAGATACCACAAAGGCTGAAAAATACATTTGAGGTTAACTTGAATTTCCTCACCAGATGGAAAAAATAATTACCAAATAATTCTGGGGGTCAATATAAGAGTACCATTTCCTTCCACTGGGTAGTAGAAGAGAACAGGTACAAAAGGACAAACTCCATAGCTTATAGATTTCTGAAATGTGTTATGTGTTCTAAAGTTTGAAGAATTTTTGTAAAGAAATACAATTATTTGTCAAAGAGGAAACTCCCACATGTGGTTGTCAAGTAAAATACATACTGTATACATTCTTAAAAAAGTACTTTACTATTTAAAACTTAGCCATAATCAAGCTTGTGGTAAGAAACCTCCAGTGTATATACAGTATAAATGCATTAATGGTCAGCTATAATTATTGATCTCATTATGATAAAAAAAAATGCATGCCGTTGTTTACAGTACTTCTTTATGAGGAATTTTATTGTTCTGTAATTGTGTTTTTTTGTGTACTTTGTTAGTACTTCTAGAATGAATTATTAACTTCAGCGAGTGTGGTGCAATTATGCAAGCTTCTGCATATTTTATAGACTTCAAATCAACCTAGGTCCCATTCATGGGCTAACAGACCTTCTGCCACATGTGATCTGTTTAGTTCAGTTTTCCTCAATATACTCTGCAAACCCAAATAAAGCAACTGCTTAATAATTGGTTTTCATGTCATGCATGTTAATATGCTTATTAAGCTTTGGAAATTAGCTGCCAGAAAGGTCTCAATGCCAGTATTTCTTTCCCACTGATAGTTTAGGCTTTGTTATTGAATTTCCCCTTCTGATAATGGACAGATTGTGTCATGCTTATGAAAATTCCTATAATGTAACCTTCTCTGAGTTGCAGCCCTGAAAACATGCATTAGCAATCAGCCATTTCCTGCAGCTTCATTTTCATGAGACCCATCAGGGAACACTTCGCAAGTGCATGCCACATCTGATTAAATACAACAGAGTATCTGAGACATGTGCTGCCAGGGGACCCTTCATCACGAACAGTGTTAAACAGGGACCCCAAACCTGAATAACTAATAAACTGCAAATTCTCAGTTATGAGTTTTGCCCCATAGTGAACTAGTCATTGTTTTCAAAAGAAAAAGTGACAGTACAATATCTTAAATCTATGAAATGTATTACTGAAAGCAAGTTCAAAAGCTTTATGGCATAATGCAAATATTTTAATAATGCAACTAATTTTCTCAAAAATAAAGCTGCATTTCTAGTTTGAAACCTGCTATAAACAGCAAAAGAACATTCATACAGTGTCATGAAAACCTTTTTTACCTTGTGAAAACAGAAACAAATATATCAGTAAAGCTGATATGTTGTTCTGGTTATTTTGCAATGGGCTCTGTGTAGGTAACATGTCACCACCATGAAAAAGCCTCTGCAAGGCTTAACACAAAATAGATATACTGTAATCCACGAAGGTCAGTATGCTACTTCTATCTATCCATCCATTACAGAAAACTGCTTAGTTTTAATAAAGATTGTGGCAACCTAAAGCCTATCCCAGAATCAGAGGGTGAAAGGCGACGTTAAGAATATTCATTAGAGGGTGCGAGCTGCGACTACATCCTGGACTGGACACCTGTCCATAGCAGGGTACTCACAAGCAATTTGAGACACTGTTTAGCTGAGGCAGAATGTCTTTTGAAGGTGAGAGGAAACCAGAGCACCTGAAGTGTCCACCTACAAGCAAACTCCACACAGAAGGTGCCTCAGTCCCAAACGGAACCCAGAACCAATAGTGTTGAGGCATCAGTTCTTAACTGCCATGCTACACAGACGTCTTTATACAATTACCACAAACTGCAAAAAGAAGTATGAGAAATTTGCATTGATGTTGATATATAAGGGAATCATGCTATAAAAACAATGGAAAGGTCTAATTTCATTAACAAAAATGGGTTTCATGTATTTATATTCATCGTACTGTTCCTTTGCCTTTTTATTAGGGCAGAGTGCTCAGTACTGTACAGTGGTTCCTCTTAAAAGTGCATGGAAATAAACATGAAATTGTGTTCAATAAAAAAAAATCTTTCCCAGCACTCTTGAGTATTGATTGACCTTTCAAATACCACAAAAAATGGCAGAAAGGAGGATATCAGCCTTTCCCCCTTTCGACATACATTGTTCATTCTGATTAACTAAAAAAGCTCTTGTGGAGTGCTGTAACTTTATACTCTGGGTTGTTGCATCACTGTGTTTGTAATGGTTTTAATAAACTCGATTAACTGAAGTAAATGGGAAAACAATGGGATGTGAAGGGAAATGCCGTGTTAACCCCTGTTTTGGTTTCTCTCAACAGAATTTATTCGCACTACAGAAAGCACGATCCCAAAACTACTCGTATTCCTTTGGTGTGACACTTCAGATGCATACTCTAGATATAAAGTTAACTTTCCTTTTTTATAAATTATATTAGCACTTTCTGGTGGATATTGAAGCAGCTCCAAGGCATTTTTTAGTTCTCTGGTTAAAATGAACTGCTTCAAATTCAGAGATAGGTAGATTATTTTTCCATAATATTAGGATAATGTCATTTTAATGAATCATTACAGGGATGTAACATATTAATTTCTGTGCTATTTATAATTTTCATGTAAAAATCAGTAATGACCTCTAACATTTGAAGACATGTTTAGACGAGACAAGGCATTCTTAGTAAACTCAGGTGTTTCTCATGTTATAAATCATCCATTTTTCTAAATACAGAAAGCTTGCTTATGATACTGCCATTGTGAATTAACTGAACCAACTTTTTTCACATTTTGCTTTATAAAACAGTGCTAAAATGAGGTCCATTACTTTTAAACACCTTAGCAGAATGAGTTACAGATTATAGTTATATTCTATACTGTTACCATAACAGCACTGCACACAGCAGTTGTATGTTTCATAAAAAAAAAAGATTGAATTCCAAAAAACAAGCAGGTCACTCTTGTGACTCTTGGAGAGGGTGTATAATTCAAATTCTTATTTTGTATAATCATGCAAAACAAAAGTATTTTTATATTTGTATTTTATATAATCAGGAGTTTTAATTGAGAAACTTTTCCTTTCACTTTCAACCTTTCCTCTCTGGACTTCTGTCATGGAAGTAGACAGGAAGTGAAAATTGTGGATACAAAAGTAGAAATGAATCATATTCTGTAGATTATCACAGTATTTTGCATGCAAATTTCATACAGTATGTTTGCCAGTTATCCAATAAATGAGTGTTTTAAACCTGAATGAAGGTGCTTATGATGTTATTGCACTGTTGAACACTCTTCTCTATCTGTGCTTTAAAGATGACTGTTAAACTCTACCAGGATTAGGGGGTGGGTGTTCTGAAGGTTGTTGTTCTGTCAGGACAGAGTTGTTTTTAGACAGGAATATCCAAAGCTATTGTACCATTGACACAGTCTTTTTTTTCCTTTTTTTTCTGAATTTGTGTAGTTACACTGATTTTAAACTGACATTTTAAGGTTTTGATTTTCATTTTTGCCCATGGTTGGTTAAACGTGTCTCATTCCTTGCTAACTATATAACATTGTGATTCTAACCACTTACTCAGAGACCTGTTAGGCATTAGATTTATTTTTATTTAAAATTATTAAAATTACTTGAGATCAAAATAAATTAATTAATTGAAACATTTAAATTAATGTTAATTTCCAAACTTATTTATCTAGTTTTGTCCATTACTTTTACTCATTCATACTGTAGGTGCTATTCAAAGGTATCAATTTGTCCAGCAATTTACAGCTTACTTAATGGGCATCTTACTATTAAGATCTTACTTACATTTAGATTAGCTATTGGGCAGTACATTCATTTATCCTTCTTATGTGCATTTAAAGTTTGTAAGGAAAAGGTATTGTACAGCAGAAGCACACCCAATAACTGAAATGAACTGTAAGTACATAAAAGGGAGTATTTAAGTTGCCAGTTCAAACTACAAAATTTAATTTAAAAACTGACAGGGAGTACTGTATCTATTCTGGTAAATTTGTTATACTTTCTGATTGAAAGTCAATATTTGATATTGGTCTTTTAACTTTCAAGAATTTTGACAACAGTAAAATGAGCCTCAGGCAATAGATACTGTATATCTCATTTCATAGCACTGTCCTTATTTAAACAAGCCGATAGTGTATATCTAACCATGAAACAAAACCATACTGCTCCATATTTTACACAACACCAGTTTCTAATATTACTCCTCCTCTCCTTACAATGTACTATCACCAATGCATGATATTTTATACAGTATATGGTAAGTTATGCTACTGTCCTGTCATCAATATCTTTAAAATATATGAATATTCCTTTTCACATATATGAAATAAAAAATTGTAGGGGGAAACCATAATTATACATTTAAAACATTAAATATGTGTAATAAAGTTCATCACATTATTTTATGATGTCCAGAATAGCATGCAGAAACTCAGATACAGTATAACAATATAATACTATACTGTATGTATTGTATCTTCATATAACTTAAGTGCAAAAAAATAAAATTTATATCATGCAAGATAAAGATATTCATACTGTATGGTTACATGGTTTACCCCTACAATCAAAAATGATATATTGGATAGGTAATTTATTGATCCAAGCAGCTAATTATGCTACTGTATTAGTTTGTCATTTAAAAAGTAATAATCTAGGAAGTAATCTCTTTCCAAGCCCAGATGACCCATCATTGGATAAGACAGAAAAACAAAATTTAAAATTCAACCTTCAAATCACTAAATAACCTAAAAAACCCCAAAGCCCAGATCTTTTATTGAGAAGACCAAATGAACAAGGGCCCTACCTAGATCTGGCATACCAAGGTTATTATAAAAGTAGTCTGACAAATGATTTGAGAGCTCTGCTACAAATTTATCATATTGGCCCAACATAATAATTTAGCATCTAATTTTCTTAAACTGAGTGTATATATAAATACAGTATATGTGTACTTTATATACAGTACATATAGAGTAATAAATATCTACTGACCATAAAACATTTGAAAGCAGGTGTATTTTTGAGATGAGCACACTGTTGTTTTGGGTACATTGTTTAATTAGAGATGATGACAATTCCTGTCATGCTCAGCCACCCTCATCCTGATTAATCTCTCGTCATTTAATCTATATTTCCCCAGAAGGTTCACAGTGGCCTCATTCACTAGACGTTCCCTTCTCTACTTGGAAGGGAATTATTCATTGTAATCTCCAACCTTGTTCTACTAGACAATAAGAGTCTTTTGCTCAACACTTAAAACAATTAGTGACTTACAATGTCTGGCTTTTTTATAAATGTCTTCCTTTCAAATGGATCTGTAGTGCAGATAATAGAGAAGGAAAAGGGTGTTGGTGTATAAATAGCTAAAATAATTGCTTCACAGGAAGACTTATGTCAGATTACATTTGAAGTTATTCCACTGCTCCTCACCTTTAACATGTCAACAATCTTTGGTATCTACACTTTATCCAACTGTGGAGGTATGCTTCACATTTGTCTTTTCATGTTTCAATTTCACTTAAGGAAAAATGCCTGAAAACAATATTGCTGATGAAAACAATAAATAATTGCCTTTATTTGTATACAATAGCACATTTCATCCCAAATGTTCTGAAAACACTTTACATACTGTATAAGAGATACCCACTTCAAGAGATAATCCCCTTCAAACAGGGGAACTCCAATTAATTATCATAAGCTGGTGTACTGTATGATGTGAATGACATGAAGGAATTCCTGTTCGTCTTACATTCTAAAGAAATTTTACAGAACAGATTAGTAGAATTAGGAACTAAAACAATGCTGCAGAACTACTTTCTGAACAAAAACAAACTCTTTACGATAGTATTGGCAGGTCATTTTTCCCAGGGTTATTTGTTGCAGTTGATTGTCAGCAACAGGATTATACATATCTGGATTTGTAAATAAGTAAATGTGCAGCTGAACTCATTAATTAATTAAATCCTTAACTGAACCAACAAGTTGGTGGTTAGTAAAATTGAAACAATTAAAGAGTTCAAGTTAAACCTATTATTAGATCTACTAATGTTTCAATTATTTATTTGAGTGTTTGGGAGGAACAAAAACCGACAGGTCCATGAATCCAATAACCACAGACAATACTCATAATCTGCATTCAAAGCAGACCTTTTTAGTGTTAATGAAACTCAAGAAGAGTTTTATCACTTAAGTTTAGTTGATGTCAAAGCCAACAAAAATATGTATTTTCTGTATATAGAAAACAATTAAACTTCTTGATCTTGGACAAGGTTTTTCTTGATATGGTGTGGAGAATACAGACAATACTTTACCCAAATATTAGTATTCAGAGGAGCAGTGTTGAGTATATAACTGTCTGGCCAGTGTGTTAATTGCCTTGTCCAAATTATTTCTCCAGTATTATTTATTGAAACTTACTGTTGAACCAGCTGCTGACTGTTACAAAGGGTCTGTTTCAATTAACAGGCACTAATTCCCAGTGGGGTTTTAGGTTAAAGTGAAAAATTGCTATAAAACTAGAAATGAAGGGGGAGTTTGAAAGAAATGCACCCCAAGCTTTTTAATATCCCTCAATTAAATCAGTTATATTAACCCATCCCCCCAAAGTTGGCAGGGCTCTTTATATCAGCTGGGGCAAGGGGTTTCAAAACTATTTATTATCAAGGGCATTAGCTGAGGTTCGTTGTTTGTTGTGAATCGTGTATTGGTTCAATAATCATTCCTCTCTGTCTTTAAAAATAGATTAACTTTCTGTGCAATTGAACAATACATAGAATGATACACCACAATAACCAGCAGACCTCTGCTTACATGGAGAAAATGGATTTTAATGCAGCTCCTCATAAACAGTTTCAAGTTTTGTTTCTAATCATGCAATCTCTAAAAACCTACTGGATCACTGGTTGGTGGTTATTGTAATGGTCACTAGCAGACAAACCAGTATATGTTCAAAATGTATTACCAAACCTTGTGCTTGTATTTAGAGAAGTACGTTTTTTTTTATTGTAAAACTTCATACAGTTGAGGAATAATCGATATTTAAAACAGACTACAAGGAAAAAACTAGCAATTTATGAAGCATAACTGATTTAATGTGCCTATGTTATTACAGTTTAGCCATAGAAAGTTGTTTGATTGCAATATTTAAAGAAATAGAAGCAGTAGGGAAGAAAAAAAAATATGATATGTGTTACGTCCCAGTGTGGGGTCTATGTGTGTTTGTTGTTATGTTCCACACTGCTGACCTTGATTGTTCTCCCTCCCTCATTGGTCCATCATTACACTATTGTTTCAGTATGATGTCATCATCAATCAGCTTCTTAGCCAATCAGAACTCATCTTATTCACTATATAACACAGAAGGCTTTCAGAAGGAAGAGGCCTTTCGTTTGACTTTGGTCCTGCTTGGTTTTGCTTTGCTTCATTTTGCTGATGGTTTTGTTGGTTTGTTGTTTTGCTTTTTGTGTGTGTGTGTGTGTGTGTGTGTGTGTGTGTGTGTTTACGTATAGCATCGGTTTTGTTGGTTTCTGTTTCTCTCTTTGTACTTTCGTTTGTTTGTGTTATCCTTATTTTGCTATTACCTTGCCCAAACTTGTTATTGTATCAACCTCTGTGTGTTTTTGTACCCTGTTACTTGTCTACTCTTGTTTGTATTCGTAGTTCACTTGTGTATTAGTGTGAACGTTTGTGTATAGAGTTTGTTCAGGTTGTTGGGTACATTTTGCACACGTGTAGTTGATTCTTGTATTAGTCACACTAGTTTAGTACGGGTGAGTGCCGTTTGTCTTGTATGGTTTTGGGTAGTCAGTAGAGGTTAGCTTGGGTGTTGAAGACGCCGAAGACCGTGTTTTGGGTTTTCTTTTGTAGTCAGGTTAGCTTTCGCTCACTTTCTTAGCCAGCTCCATTTTGTTTATTTTCTTTTCTTTGGCACCACTCTAGTTCCCTTACCCTGTGTGTTATTGTGTCCAATTATAAACCAGTCACTTATTCAACTTAAATCATCACTTTTGCACCGCCCCTTGTTATCATGCTTCTTAGTCCCTCACCCGAACCCACCTGCTTCCAAAAATTATCCTAAATGTTACACCCCTTTCCCCCTAGACACTTGGGGTCGTAACAATATGTTAAGAGCTTTCTTAACCTAAGCACTAAGTACTGAAACAATCCTGTGGAACAGAGTTATAGGCCCAAACTTGTGACTTCACTCAGCTTTATTCTCATCTCAGAAATCCTTCCATGCACCTGTTCAGATACACTGGAAAAGTGAAGGTAAATTCATATTCACAATATAAGTCTCATAATCATACATTTCCCAGCAACATCTATTTGCACATAAGATAAATACCATATTTTCTATTATTGGGGCAAGCAAGGAAAATCTGAGGTCAAAGTCTGCAACAGGTGCATTAAACAATGATCCCCATAGGCTCCATACAGCCCTGCAGTATGGTGCAAAATGCTAAATTTCCACTTCTAGCATTGGCACCTCTATTACAAAATGAAATACCTTAACAAAAACAGTACACCATCCATGCACAAATCAATTGCATTTCATTATTCTTAATTATACAAAGGGGAAATAAATAAACTTACTAAATAATAACATTGCATATCAATACAAGAAAATCCCTTTTATTAAAATTTTATTTTTTTATTAGTGTCTATATTTATGTGTATTTCATTGCACAGCACTCTTTCACCACACACATTCTTTATACATACACACACTCACTACATCATTACACATTCCAGAATTGTGTTGCCTCTGGTTCTTCAGTAAAGTGTAAAAATGGTTCTCTCTTACATTTCTTCCTCATTTGTGACTTTCTCTTCCTCATGTTATTTTTCCCAAGAAAATACGAGTTACATTAGATAATAAAAAATCAGGTAGTTGGTGAAATAAAAGGTGAATGAAAACAGTTTGAGCCAGTTGCCTATTTGCATTTCTCAATTTGGAAAAACACTTATCTGTACAGACAAATGTGGTCTGCTCAGTTGTACATGGCACAATATCAGCAGGCAGGAGATCACTTATGGCGCTATCTGCAAAAGGAACCAACTATCACCTATCATCCTTTGTCTGTGCTGTGTGATTATGCCTGTGTCCCTGCACTGATATTTTGGTTTTCATTTATGCTGTCTTGGTAATAAATGATAATATAACTGGTACAAAATCCATCCATTTTCTAACCGCTTTATCTAATACAGGGTCATGGGGGAGCCAGAGCCTATCCTAGCAGGCAACTGGGGCAAGGCAGATGTACCCTGGGTGGGAAGTCAGTCCACTGCAGGGCACAAACAGACACAAACACACATACTCACACCACAGCCAATTTTCCCAGAATCCAATTAACTTACCAGTTTGTTTGCATTTGGGGAGTAAACCAGAACACCCAAAGGAAACCCATGCATACACAGCGAGAACATACAAACTCTATGCAGACGGCCTCCCCAGGTAGGGAACTGAACCCAGCATCAATGCTAAGTACTCACAAACACCTCCGGTTTCTTTACATTTTCTGTGCTTTACATGTTTAAACGAACTTGCAATGTGTCCTGTAGTCTATTAATTTTGGGTTTTGAAACTGTATTCTATCATTGTTGTTCTAAAATAACTGTACTGTTCTATCAAACATTTTTTTGTTTATATAAACCAGTACTGTCCCGTAAAAGACATTTATATTTAAATATACCAATTAACGATTTCAGTTTGAAGTATGTTAACAGTTAAGTTATAGTAATCTTTTTTGAACAGATGCACTTTTAAAATTTTTATGAAGGCTGTTGTTTCAGAGCTAAATTAATGGGTCATTAGGCATATGCTAAATTTTTATATTGTTGAAACATCTTCTTGCATAAACAAAAAAAAAAGAACATGACGAGCTAATGAAAACAGTTCCCAACAGTTACTATGGTTAAAAACTTTCATCTCATTCCTCTACAATAAAAATGTATGATTATATATTTTCTTCGGTAATGAATGCCTCTACCTCAACAATAATAGCCATTGTTCAGTATACAGAATCTGGTGGAAAACAACACAGAAAATATTGTTAATCAATTTATTTTACATCTCTGTGTATCACCAGGTATGATGAGCTCTGTTTAACATTCTCACTTTACTTTCTCATTCTTACACCTGGTATTCAATAGTGTTGGTCATCTTCCTAGATAATCTGTTCCCTATTTGATCAAAGGTTAGAATCTACCAGTAGCTGATATCAATGTTGTGTTTCTTGTTTGCTGTAACCAGATATTTGATGTGTTTCTGCTGTTTTCCTATGGTGCAATTGTCTTGCACTGGGATTAGACTGCCTTTTGGAGCTTGGACTCTGACACCTTGATGACAAGACCAAAACATGCGACCTGATGGAGAGTTTATAGTGGATGATCACACTTTCATTTAATGTGGTGTCTGCTTGGGAGAGATCACTTATGTTGGTGCATCAGTATTCCTACTTGATTAGTAATATTTTCTGTAAACAGCTTTGGTGCTATGACCAGCCATTTCAGTGCTCATTTTTCAGACCCATTCAGTAAAGTAGGAAAGATGACTGGCAGTTTTATTAATTTGAATTGAGTTTTGATGTTATTATCCTCCAACACCTGCTTCCTCGAGCAACCAAAGGTAACACTTGCAGATTTCAGGCAATTATGAAGTTCATTGTCAACGTCAGCCTTCTGTGATTCCCAGCGTGTGGGAAGTGCTCTACATTCTTCATACACTGACTGTAAATCCAAATCAGTGGTGCTGGGGAGTAACTGAGTATTAACTGTAACTTCCATCTTCTCAAATGAATCAGTAAATATGTAGACAATTGTCTGGAGATCTACAGTATTTCCATCAAGACACATACTACAGCATCATCGATGTACTGGAGTTCAATGACTGAAGCTGAGGTTGCTGAGTTTTGGACCAGAGTCATTGAAAATAAAATAACTTTCATTGGTGGGTCACCTGTACTCCTGCAGGGAGCTTATCTATATCTAGAAGAGCAGACCCTACTGAAGCTGTAACCTACACTGCAATTATGGGCAAAGATCTTCAACAACAGGAGTGAGATAGTTCAGGAAATTCCTTGTCATAGTCTTGCGCTACAATAGACAGCAGAGAAATCTGTTATTTCCTGAGTTAGACTGGTACTTTGTTTACATGAAGTTTGTTACAACTATTAAATCCTTAATTCAGGATTTACTCTTCGAGGTTTCTGTATGATAATAGCACGGAGATGTGTTAGTTAATTGTCAGCTGGTATTTCATCACCTCCTGCTGCTTTGTAATTACATTATATATTTGATATATATATATCTCCCTTTTCCTTAGTTTTTAACTAGTCTTTAGGTACTTGCGCTGTAAATAGTCATGAAGAAGCAAGGACATCAGAGACAATGTTTATACCACCACTGACTGTCCAGCATATCTTTGTCATATCATGAGTTCTCCTTTGAACCTGCTCATTGACTCCAACAAAGAACTCCAATTTAATTATTTCATTTTTTGCTACTGTAGCAAATAAAACTCGCTGAAATCAATGTTCTTCCTCTGATTTCCCTTTGCAAAGTTTTGACTTTAGGTCAAAAACTTTGCCTCAGGTCAGCGATTGATCTCATTACTTCAGCTGCATATGCAGTACTGTAGTCAGGACAGTTATTGTCTGAACAGTCCATGAATGTCCTGATCTTCCCGATCCAAAAATACTCGCTTTTATGTGTTTTGATTACATGAACTTAATCCCTTTGGAATGACTATCCAGCCAAAGGTAATGAGTCAGATTATGTTTAGGTCAATTTTTGTAACCACCTACCCCCAAAGGGTGAGCAGATCAGATCATAACTGTCTTGTAATAGCCACCTCTGTGCCAGGTCACGACCATGAGCTTCCAGACATCATTACCCTGATACCGTCACTAGGTGTTAGGGATGGAATAGATCTGTTTTTGAGAGGAAACCATTGCACCCCTCTTCTACAGATATCTTAGCAGAATGCAATCTTAACGAAATGGTATTAAGATCAATGGAGGTGGTGCAATGCTGCAGCTTTTGACATATTGCAGGTGATACATTTTTTTCACCTGTTCTGCCATTGAATAATTGGTTGCTAGAGGCCCATTTGCTGTGTGCGGAGGATGCAGGAATCCTAAGAGTCTTCTGCTGTATACTAAGCATAGAGGCTCAGGAACTAAGGTAGTGGTTTTTTTTTAATCCCGTCAATGCTGACTCTGTGTTACTGATTGACTAGGTTTCTGGTTGGAACCAGGCTAATCTTCATGATGGGGAGGTATATGGAAAACCAAGCTGCTACTGGAAGTGGTGTTGGTGGAGCAATAGGTGGCCTTCCCTCAAGACCAGAAACTCAAGACCTGTACTAGAATGGTGGCAGAATCCTGTAGGAAGGCCTGTCTTTTAGAATGTGTTACAGTTCTGACTACATCTACTCTTTAAAGTTTCCACAGCACTATTCATAGCAGTAGAAGTTCTATTCTTGGTGTCCTCACTAAACTCCATCCCAGGATTTCTCAATTTAGCCTAAATCTGAATTTCCTCTCCTCGGTTGAAGCATTGAAATAACATTTTGCTTTATCTAATGAGTTGTGTGGTGAACTGCTGGCACAGAACAACTGGCAAAACATCATTCAGGTGACTCACTTCAATGACAGAATAAATGAATCCCCCCAAACCATGTAAATTTAATTGAGATTAGAAATGAAAAGCATAAAACTAGCAATGAATGGAATAATAATAACAACAACAACAACAACAATAATAATAGTTATTATTATTATAGCAACATTCCATTTGTTTCACAAACTTAATATTCTAATCATGTTATGTTTGTAGTACTCACTCTAACATCTTCTTCTTTCCTCCAGATGTTACGCATATGTGTACGTTTCTTACACTACAAAGGCATAAACATCAAAGAACTTCCGTAAACTGTTTGATAATCAAGATTTTAGCTCTCAAGCCTTTTATGTTATTTAATTGTTTCTGTTATTCTGACTTATGATCAAGTGCAATTAAAGTGCAAAGTGCAAGGGAAGTTTAAGCGGATTTACATGCTAAAATGTACTAAAAGTGTTCTAGTTGATAATACTGTGTATCATTCCCCCTGTCAGAAATCCCATTAAAAGCTCTGGCTCAGTTCAGAGGATTAAACTTCCATCCATCTCTGTTGTTCTGAATCTTTTTAGTTGTCAATAAGAAACATTTCCCCGTAGGAGCAAATCATCAGTCACTGCATGACACGGTTTGTAAATTTCACAATGAAGGGAATAGAAGCTTGTTTCTCCTTGCTGTGAAGAATGATTTCCTTCCAAATCTTGACGCCTTCTCCCTGTTTAAAATGCTTAATGTATATTATTTCATATTGTTTGCCATTGCAATCCCTCAAATTTACCGACATGATATATACTTCTTGACTTTTGTTTTTGCATTTTCATTTTTTAAAAAGGATTCTGATGTTAATTATGCGTCAGCTAAAAGCCTGCTGCCAGTCTGCTAATATCTACAACCCAAACACAGTTGTCAAGCCAGAATTGTTGACAGGCCTACTTAGGCATTTTGATCTGCATCCTGTGTTGCAGACTGCTTTGATAGATTTTTGAGCTGGTGAGGACAAATAAGAGAACTTATCTTTACCGGTTTTCATGCTGTGCTGGCATGAAAGACATATAGTCTGTTGTCAAAACTTGCTAGCTTGTATGAGGAATGATTAATCTGCTAAACATATTTTTTGTCTGTGGTAATCCTCTTAAAGGGGGTTACTCAAACCTGTAATTCAAGTTATACCTACAGTAAGATAAAAAACAAAATTCAAAAGCACATAGAACACAATTAAAACTTAATATGGGGGGGTTGCTCATTATATGTTTTTCTTGCAGCCCTAAATTAAATAATAATAATAATTATTATTATTATTATTTTTGTTATTTTGAGAATATTTTACCAGAGGATTTAATTGTTCAAAAATAATTTCATGCTATCCCGCAGATACTCTATGTGAGAAAAGGTATGACTTTAATATAAATACAACCCTAAACATTTTAAGAAAATGGAAAATCATAAAGCCCAGGGGGAACATCTATATTCTTATTGAGATATACACTGGGATTTATAAGTGGCCACGGAGAGTCGGGATCTCAGCTTTATGTATCATCCAAAAGACGGCAACATTTTTTAACAGCACTCCCTACTGGTCCCACTAATACCTCTATCAGCAGCAACCTTAGTGTTCTCAGGAGGTCTCCCAACCAGGTATTGACCTGGCTCACAGCTGCTGAGCTTCAGTGGGTTGGGTTGGGTGATATAGCTGCTGGCTATAGATTTTAATAATGAGGAAATTAATCAAAATCCATTTGGAAGTCTAATACTGTATGCCCTATAAGTATCTATTATTGCTGTTGTTTTCTCAAAGAAATCTAATAATTACACAAGACCTATCTTTTCTAAGATCATGTTGACTACGCTGTAAACAGATTAACAGCATTTACAGATTAATTTTAAGAACACAAACGGTAACTTAAGTCATGATAGAAAACGCAAAAAAAAACTAAATTTTAATTTTAAAATTTAAGATACGCATCCTACAGAAAGAAATGATTTACTGTACCATCAACGTACAATTCCATTCCAAATGTCTATTGTCATTAACAAAAGGCCTGGACATACACCGTGACTAAGTCCTCACAGGCTGTGGTCAGGAAAGACTTGTAATGACATTAGACATGATGTAATGAAATTGTAAAACCATAACAGTACCTGTCTCTATCAATTTACACCAGCCTTTGACTCGGCTCTCATTGCACACCTGGGATATAGTTAATTTCCTAAGCAAAACTCATCAGAACATGTGGGCACTCCATAAGTCTGTTAGCACAGTGAGAGGTCAATGCAAGGTTCCTCTCAAATGGTGGATATTGAAGATTCCATTGCCCTTTTGTCTGTGGTGCAGCTGTTAAAATGAGCAGTCATTCTATACTTCCTCTTGGAGCACACACCATTTCCTTCCTCTACTAGATCATTACAATATATTCTGTTTTCTGAGACAACCCTTCAAATCTGATGTAATTTGCAAATGTGGTATTTAATATAAATTTAAATGCAGAGATCTATATAATTTACCTTCTCAGATAATGCATTATGCACACGGTCTGTGTCCGCTCTTTATTCTGTAGTTTCCATTGTACAAAACTGTATAAACTAATAGCAAAACATTTTTCTTAGTAGTTTCTTAGTAGTAGTACATTGCAGTGCGCTATATACTATTGATACAAATTTTAATGTGGTCCTTCCAACTGTGAAGTAGAGTATGTAATATATTAAGGGGATCAAATTTTACAGACAATCTCAGAAATACACCGTGCCCTGCAAAAAGTATGTAAAAGGTTACATACTGCACTTGCAATTTTTAAAGTCAAAAAGCTTGAAAAGTCAATATGTAACATCCAGAATATCAGTTTATAAGGTGTCTTATTCAACCAATGCAAGAAAATGTTTTGGTTAAATTATTGGAAGCAACTGATAAAGAATAGAGTAACAGGTGGTGCTGAAATTATTAGTTATGTAGTGCAAGTTAATTAATAGTACCACGCAAGAGGAGAAGAATCGCCTGAGATATTAACCCATTTAGGGCATCATAGAAGTTAAATAAATCATAGTGAGAAGTTTTAATTTATTTCTAGTAGTTGAAGTTAATTATCATGGTCTACTGGGGAGCACTAGACACAGAGCTCTATTGACTTTTCTTTTGTTTTCTTGTGCACCACTGCCTGCAACATCTGTAGCTCATATTTCCACTCCACATTACGGTGCACTCTCTCTCTGATTCCACAGCTTCACTGTCCTCAGCCCCACCCTCTTCATCCTCCCCCATTCCTTCTCCCTCCCCAGCACTTGCCTCTTCCTCCACGACCAAAGATACTAGCTGACCCGGTCAGAGTGAACTCCCGTTTGCTCATGGAACTTATCCAGGGGCTTATGATCAGGCCCTTTTCCATTCATCCTGGCGCTCACTGCAGGATTAGCAAGTACACTGTTATGGGAAAAAGCACCTCATCATTGATCAACTAGCTCTTCATAATTCCTGCACTCCCAGTACCAACAGCCTAACCTGTATGTATGACTACTGTATATACCTGATCAAAGTGGTAGCTTATAGCGGTTAACGTTATGCCTATTTTCTGGCATCTCTTTAGGGTGTGGTGGAGAAATAAACCTTATTTTGCAGTTTGGCTGCCACAGCAGTTGAAAGCTATTCTACATAATGTAAGAAGCCCTCTGCTGGTTCCTCAACACCACTCACCACTGGTTCCTGTTTCATCTCTGTGATGTGCTAACTACTGTATATCCAGCTTGTATAGCTGTTTTGGTCATTCCATTCAGATCAGTGCAGCACCCTCCTACATTGAGGAATAGTTATCACGACCGTTACAGCCCAAAGTAACTAGTCTTCCAAAGCCTACTGATCCGATCCCTTCAAACTACACTGACCTAAAACTCTTCAACTGAAGAATTAAGCATCGATGAAGAATCTGTTATGGGTCTATGGAATAATTCTGTTATATCTGTAAAGATTTGCCACAGCGCAGTATAGTTTTGAAAATGTATTTTAAAAATGATGACGGCCTTGGAAAAGTGAGTACCAAAGTGCCTTTATTCATCCAATTCTGAATGCATATTTTAATTCTTCGTTTTTAAAACTACTTTTATCACCAAAAAAACTCTCATCAGGACACAGACATATTTAGAATGGTAACCTCATTGCAAATCTCACAAAATGGCAACTGTCATATATTTCTCAGAGCTCCAGTCAGTTAAAAACCAACCTTTCACTGCTGCAGAGTCACAACACAAGTGGCAGTATTTCTAAAAATGAAGGAAAAAAAAAATCTAAATAAATAAGTCTAAATAAATTCTGCGTTTGTTTTTTGGTGGGTTTTGTCAGCCTCATCCCTGAGGTCACATTGCCTTTGGCCAGTGAGTTAAGGCAATAAGGCAACTAATCCAGCAGCCATATCACCCTGCAACTCACAACTGGCAACCCACTGAAGCTAAGCAGGAGTGAGCCTGGTCAGTACCTGGATGGGAGACCTCCTGGGAAAAACTAAGGTTGTTTTTCCATAACTGCTGGTTGCTGCTGGAAGAGGTGTTAGTGGGGCCAGCAGGGGGCGCTCACCCTGCGGTCCGTGTGGGTCCTAATGCCCCAGTATAGTGACGGGGACACTATACTGTAAACAGATGCCGTCCTTCGGATGAGATGTAAAACCGAGGTCCCGACTCTCTGTGGTCATTAAAAATCCCAGGGCGTTTCTTGAAAAGAGTAGGGGTGTAACCCTGATGTCCTGGCCAAATTTCCCATTGTCCCTTAATAATCCCCATTTATGAATTGGCTACATTACTCTGCTCTCCTCCCCACTGATAGCTGATGTGTGGTGAGCGTTCTGGCGCACTATGGCTGCCGTCGCATCATCCAGGTGGTGGTGGAGGGGAGTCCCCATTACCTGTAAAGCACTTTATAAGTGTAAACAATTATTATTATTATTATTATTAATCCACATCCTTATTACATAATAATTTGCATTTATTCAGGTGCTGCTCCAAATTATTAAAAACCATTCTGGAAAGCAATTTGCAAATCCACTTCCATGTAGCACACATGGTATAGTCTGGGTTGCATGTTTTTATTGAGAAAACATCATGAAATTAACATCATGATGCTTAACATGAGGGAAATACAGTATTGCTTAATATACATCTGAATCAATATAAATGACTTTGATTAAAATAGTCAATTTCTTCTAATGGTCTCAGTAGTCAAGTGAATTTGAGTGCAAGTGTAGAGTGCTTCTGTTTCTTATTTTTCTTATTCTTTCTTATTTCTTAGAAATAATATTATGGAATGTTAGATTAAACCTTTCCAGAAAAGGACCACATAAAACTCTGATGCCAAAGAAACATGCAAGGTTTCAAGACTTTCACATTCCCATTGTCTGTTCTTCTCATTTGACAGTGCTGAGGTGTAGCATTTTCAAAGTACAATAAAAAAAGATACATTTTCTTTTGGTATTTTTTTTGGGGGGGAACAAAAGTTATATTTCTCATTATTTTGAGAAATATACACAAAGATTGTGTTGATCTATGTAACAATAAGTGTGCTTGAGTTGCAATAAATTAGAAACTATGAAGAAATGTCACAAAAATCATAGGAAAGTTTTTTGCATTCCACTTACACAACGGTGTAAATGGAAATTGATGTTGCCAGTTTTAAATGACTTTAGGACAGAAAAACTTGTTTATGTAAAAATCAAGTGTGCAACAAGCCAAACAGTCTTTTGTCATTCATAACATGTTCATCTGCTGTAAGACCCTATTGTCATTCTAGTTATAAATCAAAAAGTTTACATGCTCATATTTCTGCTCTTCTGAGATGAACACACAGCTCTTTGCACAGATTAATTTGATTTCCTGTTTTATTCAAATTTCTCTTGTAGCTGTTAGTCTTTACCTCGCACTTGAGACTTAATACTATTTCTTTGATGAGGGGAATGACATCAAAATAAAATGTTTACAAACTTACAGTGGTAAAATGGGAATAACCTATATTATTAAACCTGTTTTAACAATGAAATTTTGCTAACAAGCAAAACTCTCTCCATTCCAATATTAATAAAACACAGTTTGGACCATTTCAGCCTCAAGTGATAGCAAAGAGTTTTCATTTACAGAAGGGAAACAAAAGAAACAGAACTTCTAGCAGCACAGCAATATTTATTTTGATTTTAATACAATCCTAAGCACTCTGCAATATCCTCATTTCTGTCCGATTGGTAATTAAGCTTAATCCAGACCTTTCCTGAGGGCACAGGGGGTTTAAGAATCAGTAATTCAATCTGCCCAAGATAGTGCTCCCTTGGATGAACCAAGACGGACACAAAAAGGTTTTAATTAAAAAGATTGGCAATAAGTTGGTATATTGCCATAATTTGCACAGGGCCTCTTCTGGAAAATGACTTAACCTTTGCCTCTGTTACCGTGGAGACTAATGGATGCATTTGTACCAGCCTAGATGAGTGTGTGCATGTGCTCAGGGCCTAGTGCTGCTTTAATAGCTCTTTCGAGATGATACTGCAAGATTAAAATCTTGTATCAGCAGGTTAGGACTAAAAGGAGTCGTAATGGCTTCTGTTGTATTTCATAATTCAATTTTGTCAGGAAAACAAGAAATAGTACAGATAAATACAGTATATGTTTCACAGTAGAACAACTCTATTTTAGGGCTCTTAGAAATCATTCTATGATACACTAATTATTTCATTTTGGTTAATAATTACATTCCAGGAATTTGACTTTCATGAGAGTCGATAAAAAAGATCTCTTTACTTTTAATAATGTGAATACAGCTCAAAATATTACAGGGTGAAGATATCAAATTACAGCAAAGATACTTCTAGGAAATTCAAATAATTCATGGATTCATGGCTCTAGCTCTATTTTAATGACATCATCTTGCTATTCTAATGATACATATAAATGTGTATCCATTTATCACTCAGCTTTGCAACAGATTTGTTGTTTATTTTGTCATATCTTTTCAGCAACAATACAATCTATCTACAGAAACACCGACAGGCCTGTAATACATGAAACTAAAAGGCTTCAGTCAGCAATTCACAAAGAGGGGTTACAGAGGAAATCTGAGTTTTCTTCTGCAATTTATATAGCCCATTTCCATCCATTAAACTCAAGGTGTTAAATTATCATTCATTGTGACAGAAATTATGATTTTTAAAAGTGATCTAATAATAAAATGACTCATGTGCCTTGTCAGATTGATTTATAGAGCTTGAAATTTCGATAAATGTGAGTTGCATTAATAACTAAAAAATGAGACTGAGCTGTTGTTGTGAAACTGCCCATATGTGAATCATTTTATCAGAATACTAATTCACTTCTTAAAATCTGCTTTGATTTGTTACTGCTTTTCACATCTTGAAAATATATTTCACATTTTCTTTTTAGTGGGATCCATTAAGGCGAAGTAGGCTTTATCATTATTTTAGTTATTTATGTTTTACTTCACATCTATTTTTTAAATATTGTAATATAAGGTGAAAATACTCTGAATAATATCACATAAATCTGAGTACAGTACAAAACTGGCAGGTCACAGCAGGGTTTAGTTCTGGTAGTTGTAACATTGTTTGTGTTTAATTTAGTCTTTCGACTACCACCAGATGTCAGAGCAATAGAAATCCTACATGATACTGTAATTCTCAATATTTACATAACCTGGGATGTGACAGACCAAATGGGTTGCAAGTGCAAATCAGTTGTAACTCCTGTTGTTTTTATTTGTATTATGCTTTGAAAGGTAAATGTAATTTAACTAAAGTATTTTGTTAATTATTGGTTGGTCACAAAACGGGAGTTTCACCACATTTTAAAATACAAAAAATACTGTATATCTTCTTAAGAAGGTAGCATGGGAAAGAATTACAGTAGATCAAATAAAGCATTTTTCTGAAGCAAGAAATAATATCTCTGCTCCTATTCTTTTTTTACCATTTGCCAGTTTATGGTTTAATTAGAGGTACTGTAATACATTTCCATATGCTTCTTTCTGTAAGAAAGAAAACAAAAGAAAAATATCTAACATGATGGGGAAAAGTAACATTTCAGTTTAAAAGAATTACATGTTCTCTCATAAATAGATGTAAATAGATCGTGATGGATGTCACCCAAGTCATGTCATGTTCATGAAGACGAAAAACGTTTTCGAAACATTTTCTGTTTTCCCTCCTGGTACTAATAAACGTTTAGGAATAACACTAGCTTTTGCATTAAATAATTTAAATGATCAGTCTTACTTTTTTCTGCACGACACCATCCTATTTGTCTTTTGAAATGAGCATGCCACAATAAATGTTCCTGTAAAGAAAAATGAATTATTGCTCTGTGGAATGAAGCCTTTAGTTTATTACCATTTTCAATATGGATATGTACAACTTCACTAAAATTTATTCTAACTTGTAAATCAACCTGTGTCCTTTCTGTACACTTTTGACAGTGATGGAAATGTCTAATGTTTTCAGTCCTTCATATTGTTTGAACGCTTTCACAAAAATTTGACCCCTCCCTCACTTACCCCTGGCTTTTCTCGGATATGATGTCTTACTTTATAACGAACTTATGTAACAAGTCCCTAAGCACAGTTATGACTCAAATTTCTATTCTTTCTATGGTGAAATATTCAGTAATTGCTGTAAAAAGCTTCTTTCTAATTTGTAGTGTGCATGGCCTTTTATAATTAATCAAAAGCTTTGTGCCTCAGAATTATGTTGTTGCCAAATGATGTGTGGAAGGACAATAGGTTTGCATAATAGTTATTAATTAACCTAATGGTGATTGTAAATTGACTTTTTGAATTGAATTGGATCTTTACATGACATCTGTTACTCTTTCAGTACAAGGTTCATAATGTTCAGCCTGCTGCAAGGAGTAACCTTTAATTTTAAATTAACTTAAATAATCATGTACTGTATATACATATCATTTACTCATTAGGAAAAGAGAGCGTTGTTATCTAAAATGAAATAGTGACTTTACTGACTTCACAGCTCACAGAACCTCCCAAAAATTAAATCTCGCTTTCAAAAAGACCCTAAGAAACAAGACACTTAGAGTACCTGTATATTACAGTATGAGAAGATTTATGCCAGTTATTTTGTTTATTAAGTTAATATGACAGTATTTCTCCACTCCGTTTAGACATTCTGTATGTGTGGGATTATTTGCTTTGATAAAACCAGACTTTTAGTCTTAAATTCATAACTCTTTGGGGTTGATATGTGTAGGGTTAGTTAATATAGCCTTATTGAAGGTAAGTTATCTACTACCCGTTTCTTTCCTTAGCACATCTTAGAAATTGATAAAAAACAGGAGTGGAGAAAGCAGTAATCAAGATTGTGATAGGACAGTTATGTTTAAAGTTCCCTGCATGGTGATACTGTAAGTGTCTCTCAGTTCTTCTGTAGATGTAGATTTTAGGCATACATTAGCTTCCTGTGAAGTAAAACTTCAGTACATACTTTAGGTCATATTTTGATACTTTAGAGACCAGTAGGGTAACGTTTAAGGCATTATCCATTTTTTGCCCTTTGCTAAGATTTATGAGATATGAAGTATTAAAATATAAGTTTTCACAAAGGAAATACCATTACATCTGTTTATGTTGTTGTACTTAACTATTTTTGTAGTCTCTGACATGAAGGTAAATGTATAACTTCCTTACAGAAAAAGAATTAGTCAACATTCATATGAGTATTGTACACATATGAATGTTGTACTCATGATTTTTTTTTTATGAACGATAAACTTTCTTCAGATTGGTTGGAGTAGGAGGTAAAAATTTAAACAAATAAAAGTACTTGGGATAAAGGCTAAAAAATAGCATAGTTGTTCACAGTATATATTACAAAGAAATATATCAAAATAGGTTTTATGAAACCCTAAATGCAGAAAAAACATTGTGTTTTAAAATAGAGTAAGAGTAGAAGAGTAAAAAGAAACTTTTAATATCACTATAGTGCAACAATAAAAGTGTTAATGGACATTTAAAATGTATGCAGTACTTTACATCACTGAGCCAATATCTAACAATACACTGTATTTACAGTCTGTATATCTAAAGCCAAAGATCTGTCAAACTTTCTTCTACAACTGATGAAAGAGGCAATGGATTAAATGTAAAATATCAACATAAACACAGTAAGAATGTAGTAAATGTACAGCCACAACAACTATAGGTTTTTTGTCATACAGTACCTCATTGGAAATTAATTATGCAAAAGCAACTAATTTTGCTGTTCTTTTGTCAATAGAATTCTAGTTACTGTATATAATCCAGTTAACTAATAGGAAAAGCTGTATCCTCTTAAAGATATATACCTAGTTGTGTTTTGAAAACTAAATGGTCAATATAATTTGTTGCAATTTGTGTACACAGTAGGAGATGTGGAATGTTTGTAGCACAAAAAAAAAAACCAAACCACATGGATTTAGAACATCAGATTCAGAAAAAAACCTGTGAAGTCTGTACGGTTTTGTACAATCAAAAAGCGGTCTACATACTGATCATACTTACTGTACCTAAGCAAATAGAAGGTAGAGTTTAAAACATTTCAAGTGTTTAATTAAATTTAACCAAAAGTATCAGCCTTATCTATTAAAACAAATAGGAGCACACTACTTGTAATTAGATTTAATAGCCTAGTCACAAAAACACCAGCACAGCATGTAGTATCTATTTTACTTTACAATTATGTGGTGAAGCTTGGGTATTAAATTACATTTGAAGCACATTATCAAACAAATTCGAAACACTGGGCCAAGTGTGCATTTACTGTATATTATATTCTTTTTAAAAGTGTTTTTTTCATGGCGAGCTGGAAAGCTTTCATTGATTGCATATGGAGCCACAATTAGTTTAAAATGCTATCTTCTTTGTCTAAATAAATATTGTAAACACAAATTTCTCCTGTCTATTTTCTTTAATGCGATTCACATTGCCATTAATAGATCACAAACAAAGTTAATTTAATCCATACTGAGAAAAAAAAACATAAGAGTTAAAATAAGTAATGGAGAGAAACAGGGCAAGTGATATGTCTTCTGTAGTTTAATCTGAATGTGGCAAGAAGTTTCAGTTTTAGTGAAATGATAATCAATACAAAAATCTATGGCTGAATATACTTCTTAGGATATATAACTACAGCAGCACTTGTTTAGATCTCAACCAAAAAATTCTCACTAAAAATCTGCTTTACATTGAAACAAAATAGAGACTATACAGTATATACTAACAATACCAACTAATGGAACTAAAAAAATATTTTGAATAGCATTTATAAAATCAGTTAGGGCAATATTATCCTGGAATGTACTTTAAAAATAATTCCAAGGTGCAGTTATGCAGGCAAGTTTAAATTCAATTAGTATTTTTATTTTAAATGTATTAACCACATACAGTACATTGACCTTTGTTGTCCTAAGAATGAATAAAACAGAGAGCACTGTAAAGGAGATTCTAAATTAAACAACAATTAATGTATTATCGCACAAGTAAAGGTTGATAAAAAAGCTCTAAAATATCTTAGAATGAGAATATAATACACAATTGTGCCCTCGAACCTTTTGTAATTAAATTAATTATTTTAATTGTTTTGCAGATTGTCTCTGACTATCATGGTTTTTGTCAACTATGGTGGAGGGGGTTACTGGTTCTTTGAACATGCTCCATGGAATGGTAGAGTAACTCTTCAGAATAATATGAACACTTTCAAAATCAATTTTAATTTCTTCAAGGGCTGAAATAAATGCTGTTTGATGAAGAAGTAATGACCAGTTTCAAAAGTCATTACAATATACTGAATTGCACAGCCTGTTTTTGTTAGTTGTTGTTATGTTCTATCTTGGAGGAAATTAATGCAAAACTAAATATATCCTTTAGGTCATATGTTGTTCTTTTCCAGGTCAAAAACATTGCTTTAAAAATGAACCACTATTATATTTATAAGATTTTATAGTACATAAATCTTTGTTGTTTCTGAGAACCTTATTTTTTAAAGTTGGGTGAAGGGTGTAGTTAAAATGTAAATAATTTAAAGTATAATGAAGCTTAAAAAGTAACATCCATACAGTAAGAAATGTATGTGAACAACATGAAATTTGATGAAAATCAAAATCAGATAAAATAAGTCCATAACAATATATTGCAAATCATGCAATATCTGGCCTTGAGTTCCTTTGTATTTTTTCATCACAGTTTTCAAAAGTCAATTGAACTGATCAACAATATTATTATTGATCTGCAGAAAAGAAAAAGAGAAGGGAAGCAGTTTAAATTTTAATAGAGACTATTACATAGTGCGTCTCCAAGAGTATTTAAAGATGAACTCAATTTAAGCTTCATAATAGCCTCTTCATCACATCAGCAGAATTGTATTGATCATAAAACAAACCTGATGGGTTTTGATTTTACTGCATCGTAGATGTCTTGAACATCATGATTTATAATTCAGGAGGCGCTCAGGGTCTTAAAATGGAAAGCTAATGTCAAGTCCTAGATCCGAAGGGGAAAAGATCGGTTTGTTCCTAAAATTCAGCTTTAGCCTGCTCCATACTGATGCTAGTTCTTAACTATTGGTGACAACTGATGTTTAGAATGCTTGTTCTCCATGAAGCCAGGTCAAGAATAGAAGGAAAGAACAAGAACAACTTAATACATTGTCAGTTGAAAGTATTTTGCTATTAACATTTACACACGGCTATAGCAGCTATAAGAAAAAGTACCACAACTCTTAAATCAAATATTGAAAAACGAATTTTAAAACAGTGTTTCAAAATGGAGTAAAAGCATGGCATTCAATTCTGGCTCCATTTATAAATCTTTTATTGGTTTGTGAAAGTGTTATATTTTATTGTACTTTCTTTAAGTTTCTTTTCTAATTTTAAACTTATTGAACTAATTATTCTATTTTTAGGTCTGACCATTGCTGATCTTGTCATGCCTTGGTAAGTATACATCTAAAAATCTACTCATTGCTTTTTCTTGAATTCTTTAAAGTTGAACATTTTTCCATATAAAGGTAAGAATACTGAGTTGATATTGCTCTCAGTCTGTTTTCAGAATGAACAGGGTATGTGTTTTGTGGTGTTAACATACGAAACTGTAACATATAATGAACAATATTGTTGTCACTATACTGTACATTTTTTGTTTTCATCGGTAGAGTACAATACATGTTTATCTATTTCCGTCAGTACTTAGAGACAGAAATGAAAATAGTTGGATTAGAGACCTACAGTAGATCAAGTTATATAGAGTTAACCTGCATACAGAGAAGAAAAAATCTAAGTGAATTTAAAATAAGACAATGTTGAGAAGAAACATACTGTGGTCAATAACAGTTCTAAAGTGATTGAAGATGTTGGAAGTAAGACTATTAGCTCCTTTACAGTCCATTAACATCTAGAAAAGCACAGTGCCAAGCCATGATACATCATAGGCAATACAATTCCTCAAGATTGGTGTTAGGGATGCATTATGAATAATGCTTTGTATTATTATTGACAAAAGGCCTCATAAGTTTAAACTTCAGTTTCATTGTGATGTACCTACAATATCCTTTGTTATTTGAAAGTGAGAAACAATACATTAATATGTCCTATTTGAAAAAAGGGGTGTTTTATGGGCTGTGTTATTATATTGCTTTTCCCCAAATAGTTTGTGATCTGAAGAACCAGCTTCCCATAAAGTGTGTGCAGTTACTCTAAACTTCAAAGCCACTATTTTCAAAAGAGCTCAGACCAAGTTATGTTTTCCAGTTTCTCAAACTCAGGGGAAAAAATGTGTATATACTGTACCAAAAAATACACTGAGTATCAAAAAAGCATCATTTACAACTGTGACCATAAAGTTATTTTCAGGAAAATTACAATATTTTCATTAGCAGGTACACTGACATTGTATTGATATGACACAACATAGGTATTCTTGTTATACTGATGAACATTTGTCATCCACAGGGTTTAACAACTGGGGGTCTATGGACAGTAGTATGTGCAGTAGCAGGTTAACCTAGGGATAGTAGCATGTGCGGTCATGCTTGAAAGTAATACAAGCTGCATAGCTGCAATGTTTACTTTGCACCATGTTGCAGATGCTTCCATATGGGTTTCTATCCTATTCCTCTCATAGAGCCTAGGCAAACATGTGACTGTTCACTGGTATCTGAGCCCTAGATGTTACACATTGTCCCGCTCATCCCAGAGATTTTCAGTAGGTTAGCCTGGTGAGTAGGGCATTCACAGGATAACTGTCACATTCTCATCTAGAAAGAAAGCGGTTGTTGTACAGTACGAGCAGCATGAGAATACATTGATCAGTGTACTGTAGCACGCGCTGTCAGGTTCCATTAATCTCTATAAATGGAGCTCTGTAGTGAGTACACACTCCTACCCCGAACATCACACTTGGAACTTCCCATTGATTGGTTTGTTGTACACAGAAGTCTTACTCCAACATAGAGATGTCACGAAGGCATTATTCTATTGATAAGTAGGGTATATGTGTTCCTCCCTGTGTTTTTCTTTTCTTGATTTTCACAAGGTTCGATATTCATTAGCTTTAATCACCTCATTACCTTGCCCAATCAACTCTCTACATAATGAGGAGATTTAGTGCTTATGCAACAGTTAAGTCCCTGAAGTGCATAATGTTCGGTCATGAATGAGCAAAATAATTCCAGAACCATTTAATCAATACTTAAAATCAAATTATTTTATTGTTCTTAAAACATACATACCTTGATAAATATTTTTTTACTGCTCATTACAATGAAATGTGATATTTCATATATTACTTTTTATTTTTATTCAAAATTTGGAATAGATAAGTGTCAAATAAGGACATACTGTGGATACAGTTTTAAAATATTAAAAAATAATTATATTGAATGACATATTTGAGAGAAAGAATGGAACAGTTTCTGTAATCTGGTAGTTATTAATTGCTGTTTGTCTTATGACTCCTACACTTAAGACTTTGTTGTTAAAATAACAACATCTTTCGATATACTGTATACATCCAGGAAGTATTTCTTCTTGTTTTGATAGGTTTGTCTTTATAATGGGCACATCGGTTGCCCTGGCATTCAGCTCCATGCTGAAGCGAGGAGTGAGCAGGATACAGCTTCTGAGCAAACTGACCTGGAGGACTGTGGTCCTGTTGCTCATCGGAGTTTTCTTCATGAACTATGGACCCAGGGATGGACCACGTGAGTGCACAGTTCTTTGGCTGAATCACACAGAGAAAGGAGTAGCCACAAGAGTTCTGTTTCACTGTTCATGGTTTAAAACAAAGGGGCATTATGAAATGTTTCATCCCTTTTCACAGTGTGGGAGATAAATTACATAAAACTTAGAGCCTGCTTGAATCAAAAGTTCTTTGTTAAGGTAATTGCTGTTCTTTGTAGCTAATAGTCTTTTCTAACATAAATGTATACATTCGACAGCCAGAATCCTGACTAGGTCTAGTGCAAGTGATCACATTACTCCTATGCTGGAGTCTTTGCACTGGCTTCCTGTCAGTGGAGACCCTGTGCAGGTCAGTCTCGTTAGGAAAATGGAGGAGGTGAACGATTCCAAAAGGGCTAGGCAGAGTCGGTATCCAAAGTAGTCACTAAGAGATTTAGCTTCTAGGCGGATTGCTAGTAGCTACACAGAGGAGACTGTACAATACCAAGCGCAGAGGTGTGGACTGAGATGGGTTTAAATAGAAGGTCGGCATGGAATGTTAATTGTTAATTAACAATGTCCCGATGTGCCCATAACAGACTTCAGAATTCTCATGCTCACCTACAAGACTCTGCATGGCTTGGCACCTTGACACCAATGTTAATAGACCTGTCTGATCTATTATCGCCCTACTCCCATCTTGCAACCTTCGCTCCTCTTATTCTCGTCTCCTAACTGTCCCCCAAGCCTGTCTATACTCTATGGGTGACAGGGCCTTCTCCTGTCATGCCCCAAAGCTCTGGAACTCTATCCCTAAGGATATAAGAGAGTCGCCTTCCCTAAACTCTTTCAAAAATAAACTCAAAACCTTTTTCTTTAGAAGGGCCTTTACTTAACTGGTTCTGTTATTTGCCCCTTTGCTCCTACTGTATTCAGTACCCCCTGTCTCCTCTTATTGTGCATATCTTTTTGTTGTTGTCCTTCTATAAAGTGTTTTGAGAACCTTTAAAGGCGCTATATAAAATAGTTTTTTATTATTATTACTGCTCATTGATGTAACTGATGATGTAATTTATTCACTGAGTGCTGTCATACTGAGAATCATCTAAAGAAGATTTGTAATTTATACAGTAAGGCATAGTAAGAGCTGCAGACTTTGTTTACCATTGTGCACAAATTCCTATAGTATTGTATGTTACAGATTCATCCAATGGATAAGAATGTACATGTAAACAGTATATGATCTACTTTTACTGTGTGTAGTAATGATGTCCTCTCTAGGGAGAAAAATGTAAGTGAATGTACATCATCCTGGAAGTTACAATAATGTTGAAGTGAAATTACAGCACCCTGGAGAGAGAAATTAAATAACATATGTGGGAGAAGCCTAATTTTACCCACTGGACTACCTACATTTGTAGAAAAAATAATTACATTTTGAAAGTTCTGTTTCAATTTTTACCATTTTGAGAGAAAGGGAAAGAAAAACCCTTAATATAGAACACACTTTCAGCAGGGTTTCCAATATTTTCTGGAAGTCTTGCTCAAAACCTAAATCCTACACTAATTATGTCCCTGAGATCACCAAACCACTAGACAGTATTTACAGTGATGGGAATATGTAGGATACAAACATCAGGCAATGGTATTTTATGACAACACAGTCTAACTGATAATCAAGTTAATTAGGCTAGGACAACAGAAATAATACAAAACAGTTAAAAGTGACATGATGAATTCTTGAAAAGGAGAAAGCACATAAATTGTTCATGTGTGTAGTTTTCTGAAACCTGTTAGGGTTAAATATAAAAAGCCCTGTGAAGGCCTTCCAGGAATGCTGTGAGTTATCAGCATACAGTATGACACAGAGATAGTGGCCCACTGTGGTGCATTTTAGTCTGCCTTGATTGTATTGCTCTTTCCTGAAAGGATGGCTTAGTAATTAAGTTATCAAAAATATTATGATACTTTTAGGGGTAAAAATCATATCTAGGGACTTTTATAAAGGACAGATTTATCAAAAACAACCCCTAGTTAATGGATAATTATATAAGATATGGTTACAGAGGGCCAGCTGTAAGGCATAATGGATATGCACATAATTGAATGAGGACTTCAAAAAATGCTATCTTTTTTCACAGTATTCACCACTTAAACTGGCTTTTGAGTTCTGTCAGATACATTTAAAAAAAATCCTGATTTTGTATTGTGGAAAATGCTTTTAGATTTGTATCCTGAAATCATGCTTTTTTTAGAAAAGGATATTCTCAGCTTGCACATTTAAAAGTAGGATGAGTTCAATGTAAATACGCATTGCCATTTTGAATAGTTCATTCCCGGGATTTTAATAACGGTTATCCTTTGAGATACGTGATATCCACAGCTCTTCCCCAGCCAGGATTTTTTTGCTATACGCATGAATATTCTCATCCTCAAGCCTCAGAATGTACCCTTCAGCAGAAGTGAATTCTACCAAAATGCCAACCTCCAGTCACGGAACAGTTCAACCTACTGGATGTCCAAAGAGGTTATGTCACTATACTGTAACAGGCTTATGAAATGGTCCCTGTTACATATTGTATACAGTAGAATGAGTTAAATAAATAAGGTATTGTTTTTGATCTCCATATATTGCCATACCTTGACACAGTACCAACTAATGGTTATTGCTTTGACTGTGAACTGCTTATTCCAATAAAATATCCTATGAAGCTTTTAGCATTTTGCATTATGTATATGCAAAATGGTAAATGGTTTTAAAAGCATAAGCTTGTAATGCATCATTAACACAAAGAGTACTGGTATTTGTCCAGCACATTGTTCATTAGGAAAGTAACCACGATCTACAGTAAATACAAAAAAACTTTCTGACCTTTAAATTGTTAATTATCTGCTTAGTCAAGGTGGTCACGGTTATGGAATTATTCAACACATGATTTCAACAACAAAATATGTGACAGCAGCTTTATGAAACTACCAATCTGGAAATAAACAGTACCACTCTTGATGTACTGTATAATAAGCTTAATTCAATGCGTATATAATTTGCATTCTCACATACAAACATTTTTAAATAATATTTTGGTACAGTGAGAAGTAATAAAAAATGAGAGGTAATTGATAGAAAAAGCCAACATCTGCACAAATCCAGCTTCCTCTCTAATGTGCAATTGCCTGCTCATAGTATAATTCATTAGATATTCACATAGCTCCTTCCTGTACTTAAGCAAAAAAAATACCTTTACTTTTTTATTTGAATTGTCAGGATCAATGATGGAGTACGTGTTGTTTCATGGCGATCTGTTCTGCAAAGAGGTTTTCAATTAACTAATGTGCAGATTACCATCAATCTCCTTGGGAAGCCATGATAGTTCTCCACATTCGTTTTTTTCAAGAAAAGAATCGTACAAGACATGATTAATCTTCTGCTGACATACTTGTTCACACTCTCAAATGACAGACATTCACCACGATACACTCTTTATATCCTGGAATTCGTAGATTGCTCACATAATGTGTTCAGGTTCTTTGTTACAAAATCACATCTGATTAAAACAGGCTTTTCCCTTCCTGTTTTAATCATTGTGCTTTTTGTTGTGTTTTTAGACTGGTGCTGAAAGTGTACAGTAGGTCACCAGGTTAATTTGCTTAACCTTTGCAATTGAAAAAAATATATATTCTCAACCTTGAAATGGTATATTGAAATGATAAGCACATCAAAAGTGTTTTTTCCACACAGAGATAGAATTTCATTTCTTTAATAGATACACCATAAGTGCTTTTTACAGATTAACAGATGACATAACACCTAAACTTTTCATGACATTAGAAATTATGTTGTGTTATAAGCATTTCAATTTGTCTTTTTTTATTTACAATTGTATTTTTTTATGTTATTGTTTTGGTCATAAAACTGTCAACCAATCAATCTTCCAGGCATATAACAATACAATATATCCTTAGTAGAAAGAACATAACAGAAAGCGAAATCCACTTTAAAACATGTGACAAGAGACATCAACAGTATAAACTTTGTTCAAAGGCAGTACATTTGTTAGTCTTAGTCATCATAAATGGCTTGTCCAAATTAATGGGTGTAATGTAGTGAGCCCATTTTATGCAATATCAGTGTTTGCCAGCGAAGCTAGCAAAACAAGTAACATCTGGTCTTTCTTGAAAAGCCTTTTCTCAAAAAATGACAATAACACAAATGGAGGTTTGCTCTCCTGTCAGTGTGAGAAGTGTACGTTTGAAGGGGACATGGCTACAGTGAAGAATTCTGGCAGCTGATTAAAAAAGTGTCAGAGTGTCTGTGTTACTAATGAACTGAGGCGCATGACACTAGTGAAAGCAGCAATTATATGATATGTACAGTGGAGCTGGTGAAAGCTGCCCACAGGCAGTTACTTTATTTAATGGAATTTTAACAATTCAACAAAACTAAGAGCTCATTTTCTTATATACAGGAATAAAATCTAAAACCTTTGTTCAATGTCTCATCACATCCATATCAGATGTTCTGCATGATATACTGTATATTGATATATGGTATATGGATATCAATAAATAGCTTTTGCTGAATTTCCTCACCAGTTCCTCATTTGCTTAAGTTTCAGATTGCTATTGGTAGACACCAGCATAAAATGGAACAAGTAAAGATTTATTCCATGCTGAAAAGAGAAGAGAAAAAACACGTTTCCGCTGTGGAGCCTTCTTCGGGTGTTAGCAGTCAGCATGATTTCATTGCAATTGATGTTAAGTCTTGCATATCTACAGTACTTCTATATTATAGAAAATATTGACTGTAGGACTTTATTGCTTATTTCATGCTGGCCCAGGAATTTTTTCCATGATGATTGTTGGTAAAAGATGTCTAATTCTTAGATTCCATACATAATGTTGAACACATCTTTGCTTTTAAATCTTTGCTTTGCTTTTAATATTTGCTTTGATTCTTCACCATATCTTACAACTCTAGTCTATTGTTTGATATGTTCTTTTTTGGTTGCCTTGGTTTTCCTGAGATCATTCATTATGCATAATGTGTACAAATTATACACTTAAACTGACTGATGCACTTTCTACAGTATATATATATTGGCACAGTATCAGTTGAATCCTTGTTAAGACAAAGCACACCCTAATTTTAATGAGCTCTTTATTGTTTATTGGATTTTCACTAACAAACTAAAGTGTAAAGCAAAGGAGGTAAAGTCCATACTCAAGGCTCAAACTTCCTCAGGCCAGATCTTATTCTGATTTCCATAACAATAAGCGAACTGTGAGCACATAACTCTAACCTTGATAGGACACTAATCAACGAGAGGGTTATCTCTCAGCAAGACTTGTACTTGTATACAGTAGCAGGTTTGACTGAAGCAACTGAGTTAAGGTATGTTGTTCAATGGTACAACAGCAGTGTCCAAATCAGGGACATTAACCCATACCTAGCCAGTTAGGAGTCCAGAGCACTAACCACTAATCCCAGTTCTGTTTATTTGTCATACACTCTTATACAAAGACATTAAATGAATCCCCCCAAAATTGTGCCAATAATCTCAGGTAGTTTTATACATAAAGCTCAAATATGTTTTATATATGAAAAGGCTGAAAGCATATACTGTAGTTGTCTTGGGACTCCTGGGACCCCATGTCTGTAGCATTTGTATTGAATCTTTATGCAAAACATAAGACAATTCATTTCTTTCTGTGCCTGAAATACTATTTCACAGTGCCTTTGCCAGTAGTTTGGAAAGTCAGAATTAAACTTTTGAAATCCCTGAAATTGATTAATTATTGTGAGATGCATAGGTTAAGTAGGTTTTCATCAGGGTAGATATAAATACATGACAACAAAATTTAGTTATACAAGTACATGACATACTGACATATCCCTGACAGTACACGTACATGGCATATCCAGAATGTCTTTTCATTTACAACAAAATGTACTCCAGAACAAAATGTTTTTGAATGATTATTGTAGATTATGAAAGACTAATGAAAAATAATATCACAGCATTTTATATAGATTATGCTAGAGGTAATTAATTATTGATAAAGTGGATTTAGTATTAATGTTGGCATTAGACCACTCAAGGAATAGTCTAGTCTTCTACTTTCTGCTTTCCCAGAAACATTACAGTATATAAAGCAAGTTTTTCTTATGTTCAATTAAATGTTCTGCAGGAGACTTAAAGTCAAGATTTAAGTGTGATTTCTTAAATTTGAATAATAAATCAATAACACAGCAAAAGATAAAAGTATTAATGGTTCCTTCAGTAACAATGAATTTCAGAAAAAAATGATTCTGTATGACATTGAATTGTTCCTAGTTATACTACAGCCATCCTTTCAACTTTGTTTATCAAAACATATTGTCAAGAGGCAGGTCCAGGGCAAACAATTTAGTGCCTTTATTTACAGTGCAGAGAATTTAAAAAAACACCAACAAACACCAAAACAGAAATGCAAGCTCTTCATTAAGCTCCTGCACACGCTACAAGTCCCTAACTTAAGCAACTGAAACTCCTACCAGCCTCGAAACAAAACAATTCACAAAAACAATCTCTCCATAGTCTTTTTGTCCTCCAGATGACAATCATTTTACTCACTGACTGACCCTGGAAGCTGCCTCTTCCTGCTTCTTAAAGAGTCACCTGACCATTTGGCTTCCTGCTCCATCTTGTCACAGAGCAGCAGATCATTCATAGGAAGCTGGGGAATGTCTCATACATCATAAATAAAAATCATTATTCTCACACTAAAATAGAAGATTTAATCAATATTGCTCATATGCTGTACATTTCTGAATCATCCACATGAGATCTATGGGAATCAATTATCATGATCTTTGGTTATCAGTGAAATTAGTATTGAAGCAATATTTCTGATTAAACCATGGAACATTCTCTATAACTATACAAATAATTCTCTATACCACAGATTAAAGTTCTTTCTATGGTACTATATTGCATAACACTTCAGTCACTGCAAGAGCACTGCTGCAGTCATTCATAAACTACTTCAAAAATCATAGTAAACAAATAAACCTACAAAATGTCAAATTCACTTGGGAAATTCCAGTATATGGGGAGAGAAATCAAGATAATTTATCTAGATGAAGAAAGCAATAACCAGAAATAGTCCAAAAATGTAAATGTAATTCAGTATCTCTCAAAATAACCCAGCCTTTTCTTTCTAGTTTCTTGGTCTTGGGCCAGGATCCCTGGGGTCCTTCAACGTCTTGGCTTTACGTACTTCGTACTGGCCTTGATGGAGACATTCTGTGCTAAAAAACATGCCTCTGAAGGTGAGGTATGTATGCCTCTTTAGACTCCCTATCACTACTTAGGGAGAAACTAGGTAACCTTTTTTATTGTTGATGCTGCTGACATTGTGTTTCTGTGTTTTCCTGTGAACTATTTCATGTTTGTAAATCAATTAATGTTGTACTTAGAATTAAAATAGTAGAAATCATTATTTCTATTTTTTGTGAAATCTGAATCAAATGAATCTAAAGAGTGTCATCTTCTTATAAACAAGTAAAGTTTTTTTCCATGCTGAAAAGAGAAGAAAAGAAACACAACATTTCAGCTGTGGAGCCTTCTTTGAGTGACTCAAAGAAAGATCCACACCCAAAACGTGTTTCTTTTCTTCTCTTTTCAGCATGGAATAAACCTATTGCTTGTTTCTTTGCAGCCTACGCATGCTGACGCAGCTACCTGCTTGAACTGCGTCATCTTCATATAGTATGTCCATCTGTATTTGTGTATTATTTTGAAAATCAACAGCTGACAAAAGAGTATTGTAATCTAAAATCTTTTACACAAAACTATTTAAAAACTTAAATTCTTTGAGAAAAGAATTTCTTTTATCTAGGCCAAGACATAAATTGTTCTTTCACAGCAACAGTTGCACAGTCACTGATAGACATCCTAAATAATGTATGAGCTACTCCCAGTATCATACAGTATACAGTATAAAAGGTAGTTGCTCTCGTCAGCTGTCATAGTAGCAAAATGAATTACAAACTGTATTTTGGAAAAAAAGGCTGTAATCTAAAAGTTTTTAAGATGAGTGCATTTATTGTTTGAGCAGGGCTGCTGGTGGAGACCAATAAGAGATATTGTCCTGTACTGGCCAGAGTGGGTTTTTGTTTTTTTGCTAGAGATCATCTGGCTGTGCCTCACCTTTCTCCTGCCAGTCCCAAACTGCCCCACGTAAGCATTTCTCTCACAGGTGCTTTAATTAAGGTTGTTATTTTAGTTCTTCAACATACAGTAGCATCCTGAAAATCTAATTCTATCTATTGCTATGGATATTATTATTATTAATAATAATATTCTTGTAAGCATAAACAGGCAAATAGAATCTTGTGGTTATACTGTAAGAGTTTGGTATACAAGAGCAGTGGTATATGTTTACAGCCATTCATGTCTATAAATGATAAGGCTCATCACTCAGTCCAGAAAAGGTAATACCGGCTGTTCTTTTGTAGCAACCATACCTTGGTAACACAAAGCAAAAGAGTTACATTGAATCAATGAATAGCTGTCACAGAGGCTGCATGAGATAATGCAGTTTTAGGGAACTGAAGTTTTAGAATTAATTTAATAATGACAATATATTTAAAATATATAAATATGTGTTTTTTGTCTTCTTTTGAAATAGTCTTTCATTCTTAATAAATTACTAATGTCCCTTTTGATTGTTAAGTCAATTAAAAGAAACATTTGATTATCAATTTCTACAGTGTTCTGCAATGATAAACTGGTGACAACAACCACAGGAACACTTCGCCCAAATGTTAGCTAAATAAATATAATTAGATTCCTATGTTCCTATTAGGTACTGAAAACAAAACAAAGGTACATGGGCACAACAGACAGTTCTCGTTTTTCTAGCCTTAGGGAAAGAACAGGCTTTAGAGCAAAAAATACACCACATAATGTTTTCCTGGAACCTCTGTCAGCAGGGAACATCTTAAGATGGAGTGAACAATTAGGAAGAATGGGAAGTGTTACTCCAAGGAAGCACTTTGAAAAACTAGTGTGTTAAAAGTTCCTGCATAATTTCTCTGAAGGTCAAAGCAAGTGTGACAGGCTTAGCAAATTTAAGGTTCTTAAGAATCTTACTGTAAAATACTACTGATTACTATATGAACAACATTATTTATAGACATTGGTGATATACTGTACCTGGACAAATATGGAAGCTACATGAGTGAGTGAAGTGCATAGTGACCTAATTGTTGGAACAAATTGAATACATACATTATTATGTTAGCAATTGATACCTTAATTACTGAAATACTTTCATTGCTACTGACAGAAAACTGAACTTCCAAAAGCCTCAAGCTTAACATTATGCTATATGACATTGTGTGTATAGTATATTATATTGTGTACTGTATAACACTGCCCTAGGCTAGGACTGTTAGCCCTTCATCTGCTCGTCTATGGACAGCATGTTGCACTATTGTACTTTTTGGACACACAATCTATATATACCTATGCACGTTTTGCACATATTTTGTTGTCTTACATGAGCATATGAGCATATTTTGCACACACTTATTTATTGTATATTTATTTTGTATTACTGTACGTATTTAAATTTTTCGTCTATTCTGATGTCTGTTTTTGCTTGCCTTGGACTGGGCTGCTGTAACACCTCAATTTCCCTTCGGGATCAATAAAGTCTTATCTGTCTATCAATATTAATTCTGTAATTTGTGTTTAGCAGTGAGATTTAAATGTTACTATTGAAAGTAACCCTTGTGCTCTTATGTTATGATCACCTACAAGAGAAGACCATTGCATGAGTGTTGCTAGTTGTTTTTCTTTATGTGGGATTTGCTACTTATATTATTTCATCAAAGTGTTTTATTTTAAGCTGTATTTATCAATAAGCTGGAACAGACCAGTGCCTTTTCTGAAACTCTCGGCACCTGTCCAAGACGTTTTTCCTGCAGGTTTTCACTGCTGCTGATTCATCACAAATATTCAAGATACCTTATAAGATTATTACAGAAAATTGTGGTAAATCAATGCAATATTCTGGAAAGCCCTTAATATGTAATAAACAGCAAACATAAAACATAATAAGGGTACTTATTCCAAATTGAAATCTGAAGTTAAGTAAAATATTTCAAGATTTACAACAAAATGAAATACAAACAAAAAGAATAAAAATGTAACCCTATTCCCCATTATTCACATGGTTAATAATCCAGATCTCAGTATTTGACCTTTCACAGTTACAGTTCAGTCCAGCATATTTACATTATACAAAGTGCACAAACTGTAAACTGTATGATAAGCTGTAGAACACATTTATATTTTAAGTTATAACCCATAAAGTAAACGATTTTTCTTCCATAACCATGATGAATCAGAAATGTTTTTAAAGGAAAAGTAGTTTGAAACACCATGTAAGATATTGACTACCAGCAGTTTTAAAGCTAAAGAATCTTCCTGAATGTTATCCACAGGTCACAGTCTCTGAAGAAGGGGCTAAAAAATCTAATTAAAATACCATAGAAAGGAAAACAAAAATATTGCTAAACATGCAATAATGTTTAAAGACAGTAATGAATATAGCATCTGGGCAGCAGTACAATCCAATATGATGTTTTTAGATCACCTTTAACTATTGTTTTAATTTCCAATGCTCTACTTTCAGACTATGTTTTAGGGTTTATTACATCTGGATAATAGAGGGCTATAATAAATTTGTAGTTTAGTATAGTGATTCCCAATTTCCAGTCTTAAAAATAAGTACTTGTTCTCCAACAAACCTAAATAAATGTGTTCCTGACAGCATTTATCTCAATGAAATGACAGAAAAAAAGAAAATGTATCCTTTGCACTGAATAATAAACTTAGTTGAAGATCCATCCGTCCATTTTCTAACTTCATTATCCAACACAGGGTTGTGGGGGAGCCAGAGTCTATCCCATTAAGCAACAGGCGCAAGACAGGATACACCCTGAATGGGTCACCAGTCCATCACAGGGTATACACAGACACAGACACAAAAACACACAGTTACACTGGAGCCAATTTTCCCAGAAGCATATTAATCTATCAGTATGTCTTTGGACTGTGGGAGAAAGTGGAAGAACCCAGAGGAAACCCACATGAATCCAGGGAGAACATACAAACTCCAAACAGATAGCACCTTAAGTCTGAAATCGAACCAGGACCCAAGCACTGTGAGGCAGTAATGCTAACCAGTGCACCACTCTGCCTCCCTTCCCTGAAACATTCAAACAAAAAGAATAAGCTCCATACTGCATGTGCAAATAAAATACTTGAGTATTTACCATCTGACATGGTAACTGCTGGCCTGGAACCCACTGGCTAATAGTCTTTCTGTCATTCAGAGAATAGATGAGTGTTCAATGAATTATTACTATAGACAAAGGTAATAAAGCAGCCTTTCACATGCCTGTCAACTCTCTTGAAAAATGCCTGCTTATGTAGTTAGGATTGGGCTTGTTTTCCGATGCTCCTTCAAGCTGTGGTCTGATGCGGTTTCATTTTCAAAAACCTATTGTACTTTTTCTCTTAAAGTGAAATATAAATCAAAATATTGCATTATGCTTGGAACATGCTGAGTAAACAATACATAATATGCATCTGTACTTAATAATGTACTCAATGTGTTTTTTTCTGTCACAGTTTTATGAAAGTAAGCAATTGAAAACATAGTATGTTTTTTATAAATGTTTTAATCATCTTAATATTTCACATCATCATTGTTCAGTTTGATTAATTTTTTCATACTGCACCAGGTTGAAGGTAAATAAATTATTACTGCCTTGTAAAAAATGACTGGGTTATAATTATCTATTTTTTAATGATTAACAATTGTAAAGAGGTCTGTCAATTTAATCATTGTTCTTTTTTTAACTGTTTTTACAATTTTTATATTGGCTTTTTGCTTGACACTTTATGCATGTAGCAGATGAGTTACGTACTGTAGGAGGGTCTACAGTTGGTACCACTAAAATCAGACAGCAGCAAAGCTTTCTCTTTTAACCCTGCAAAACTTCCAGAATCCAAAACACACAGTAGCTTCTACTAGAATTAAGCCTAACGACTCTTTTTTGTTCTTATTTATTGTAGCTAAATGTTCTTTTTGGGTAAAAGGACTACTGCGACTTCTATCAAACATACTTCACATACAGTATATAAGGTGTGCTGTAACATCATACAGCAAAACAGCCTACATTGATAATGAAATGTAACAGTTACTGTTGATATTAAAATATTATGGATATACTGCTTGATCGCCATGAAATGGAAATACTACAGTTCTAATTTTCTGACTCTTATTCTGTCTTGCACAGATGGAACCAATGGAATGATTTTTTCCCACCAAGCATCTGTTGTCTGTGTCTCACTGGGTCTCTTGTCCATTGAAGAACCACATGGTTTCTGATATTCCATATCTCTTCTGTGTTACCTACACTCTGTTGATAACCTACAGTGTTTGCTGTCCATGCTTAAATTTGATTGGTTAGCTTTAGTCCCCAGCACAACCCCCACAGTGGCTGTAAAAGAGTCTCATAAAATTAACACATTAGTGAACCTTCCTGTGCCAGGAATTATTGCTGTTCAATTAAGACTGGTTACAGATTGTTTGAGCTGAATATTCAGTCCTGTGTTTTATAACATTACTCCATTCTCAAGAACCAAAAAACATTGTTTCTTTTATTTTTACTTAGTAAAATGTAGATAGATCTATACTTTATGTTCATATAATATTAGATGCCTTTTTAAATTTTGACAACAAAATGCCCATTCTTTTTGCATTTTGCCATGAATATATATATATATGATGGTAAATTAATCAGTCTACACTTACTGTATGCACACATTCAAATTACTGTAATTACCTGGTATTACTTAGACACAGTATATTTTGTAATGCCCAATATGCAAACATACATTTAACTTCAAGTAAGAACGTCATTCTTATGATAGTTTTCTAGCTTGAAGTATGCTTTTACATGCAGTACAAAACATGATTTTATTTTAATTCTTGTAGTTAATATTTATTCTCTAGAATTTCTTTTTAACAAAAAAACACGGAAGGAAATTTGTATCCACTTGCCTCTACTTTGATTTTGTTTCTGTAATATTGCATTTACAGTACATATTTCTCAACTGGAGAAAGTCACTTGGAATTTCAGAATCTGGAGAGCAGGAGTTGGGAATACTGAAGAGTTCATTCTTCCTCTTGTGGTTAACTATCAGTATTTATATTTGTGGTTGGAACAAATATAATTCAGATGTCTGGTGGTGTTCAGCTTGATTTTCAGCCTGACTTCATGAACTGTTAACCCTCTGATGAACCCTTGTAACCGCTTGCCTGATGATCTCTCTGGGAGGAGAATACTGTTGGTGATCTTCTAGGTAGAGCACTAAGTGATGAGGTCTGTCAACACATTGGTGCAAGAGCCTTCAGACACCTTTTTACTTAATTACAAAGAGAAAACTGTTAAAAGATTAAAGCTGCACTACAGCTGCTTTCAACTGTCTCTCAGATGGGTTGTAAATTTGACACAGAAATCCAGCTGAAACCTAGGCAAACACTATCTGTAATCACTATGTTGACATGTACCTCCTGTTCACATGCTAGATACTGTATGTGATTGCATGATCACAATTTTAATCAATTTTTATTTTATTAAATAGTAATTGAATTAATACTTTGCACAAATCTGACAATACGTGTTAAGCCTAGAATGCATGCCTTACATGTATTATAAACTTTGAGAGGTTCCAATTTATTTCAATTAATTTATTATTTTTCTAGCAGCAAATGCACAACCACTCTGCATGGTACTGAAGCCACATAGTGTTTAGTGCAGCACTTCCTTGTGTTCAAGCTGGTAGAATTATTTTATCAGCTCCTTGTGTTTGATTGTGTTGATTCCCAATTGCATAATAGTGTGGCAAATGTTGGAGCTCTTATTGTTCGTATGATGTCTTAAAAGTTTGCTTCGTTGAATTTGGGATGGATGATTGAGTTTTGCTGGCTTCCCTATAATAATGAGGACCTTGAATAAGATGATTTGCGACCATTCTTGTCAGGATAGGGTTTTGAATAGATTAAAGGGATGACTGCCTGTGACTTTGTTGCAAATGTTACTGAGACTGCCAGGGAGACTGCTTTGTGGCTGCACCTGTGTCAAGCTGTAATGCAGCTTTTTGTTAGTGTTTGGGAGGTCAAGCAATTTGTCTCCTACATGCATGCCTCATAGTAGTCTCAGAAAATCAGATGCTACAGTTATTTTATATTTAGGAAAAGCAACTGAATTAGAACAACTCATAACTGATCATGACACAATAAAATAATGGTAGACTTCATGTTTTAAAGCTACTTTAAACATACAGTACAGTATGTTGACAATGATAAAACATTTACTAACCAGTGAGAGAGTTAATGACAAAGTTCTTCTCTCTTAATTTGGTTGTTGAGCTGTTAATCTGATAGCAGAACCAACAAAACATATTAGTACATTTCACAGCATTTCTATTGACTTCACTGGATTTCACTGAAGTCAAACAATTTGAAAGTTGGAAACAATTTGAAAAGCTGAAGAATGCATTTCTTCTAAAGAAAACATATTGTTGTCTTCATCTTATAGTTTGATTAATGATATCCTTATTTTCCAGCGTAGTCTTAAACATCCTAACCTTTAAAAAAGACACAATAAAAAGTATACCATTAAACCAAAGAAATGACACCACAAGAGAAATCAATCATTTTATTGATGAGAGAACATACCCCACTAACATTATGGATAGTGTTGGAAAATGTCGCCTTAAGTTACGTCAGCCACTAGTAGTTTCATGACAGGAAAGTGTCTGGCTTTCAGTCCTTTGAGAACATACAGTTTATATCAGGGTCTAACTCCAGAGTTGTGATAGAAATGTTATTGGAAAGCAATTCTGCTCCACTGTGGTCACAATGTCACAGTTAAGTCATGATATGTGTTGTGTTACAAGGGTTACAATGCAAAACAAGGACAAATAAATATTGTTGTGTTTTCTTTTATGTTTTAGAAGTTTTATTAATATGGCCTATTGGATATACTGTACTATATACTCTACTTTACTTAGGTATAATTAATGTTGTCTAACTAGGTAAACTATTTTTAATTACTAAATACACAAACTACAGTATGAATTTTAATTATGATTATTTCTTTGTATTTTTTTGGTGAAAAGAAAAGTAGGGGTGACATTTTTGGGGTCTGGAACAGATTGTAATTTTCCCCATAAGAAATAACGGAAATAGTTGTTTTTTTTCTTTTAGAAAATTGTTGCTATAAGAAAGGGTTTCTGGAAATTAATTACATTTGTAAAAAGAGGTACAATTGTGTATGTACTGTACATAGTGCTCTAACAAAAATTTGTGAATATCCTTACTGGTAGGTCAGTCCACTTCCATCAGCCATGTTATTTTCACTGAATGTCTACAGAAGACTATGAAAAGATAGTACCACTCACTCAATAACAGTTGCCACAGTTGTACAGTACATGAAACGTGTGGTTGTTCAGTAATTTCCTGTGGCATGAATTACAATTCCTGTTCTAAAGAAATCACATCGATGTTTTATCCCTAAATGTTACTGATTAAGGTTTCTTTTTAACCTGAATCCAGTGTTACACATTAGCCATGTCTGCTGTTGTCTTCAGTTACACCCTGTTCCTGTTGCACAGACGTCATATGCACTGACAATTATGCCCCTGGTGTCACTTATTGTACAAAAAACTTATTTTCCTTAGCTCAATACACTGAGGGAAATGTCTGGTCTGCTACTATTTTCCCCAGAAATTGACAAAAGGGCCCTACCCTCTCATGGCTTTGGGCTGGATGGATTATTTGTGTGATAATCAAAAATTACTCTCTCTGAAAGTCTTTGAAATTTTGTTTGGAAAGTGTACTGTACATGTTTAAAGGAGCAATAACATCACATGTTCTAAATGAAAAACACACACATTTTTGTATAAACATAGAACCTTGTGAGGTATGACATATCTCATAATTTTCCTCATTTATACTATACGGTATATAAACCAACTTTTATTTAAGAATTCTGCATCTAAATACATTCTGGGGAGACATTTACTACCTTTTGGCTTTTGTTTCTTCTCAAAAAGCATTTTCTCTTTTGTTTGAGCTTGGGGTTTTAGGATGCTGCAGTGAGATTTGTGTAATGCACATCTTGGATAAAACAGCAAATGATAGTAGCACTTATGAACCTTTTTATTTATTTTTTTTTATTTTCTTAGTAGAAACCTTACATATCTTTCTACCGACTAATGAAAAATTATATGGATCATTTAACTTGCTTATTATAATTATTTGAGATGACAATAGTCCTACAGCTCTGTAACGTAGCTTACACAAGGACTGATTTGCACCTTTCTTGAGAAGAGTTTTCACTATCTGATAAACTAAAATTCTTTGTAGTTTTGAAATATTCTCCCCCAGCTAGCACCCTCGTGCAAATGAGCAGGCACTTGTTGTTCATTTTATGAGCTGCTGTCTATGATTTATGGGCTCATACTGTGTGCCTCAGAGGGGGATATTAGACAATCATGGTCTGTCATAGACAATAAGAGGAGAGGCAAGACAGAGAATCCATCTTCCTCTAGCTGCTCCACACTAACTCATTTTAGCCAGTGTCTTCCTTTGAGCTATAATTTCTTTTGCTATCTATTGTGTCTGTGACCCCAGAGCTGTACTGGATGTGAATTAAATCTGTTATTTTGCTAAACTTTTTGTGTTTGTTGTTATGCAGGAGACATTTCATTCCATCTTTTGTGACATTTAGTTTTATTTTCACTCTTGTTCTCCACCCTGATTTGTGAATTCCAAAGAGGATTACCTAAATTGCTGTGATCTATACACTATCAGAGTACACAAAACACCTCAGACGTGACTGCCCTGCCACTGAAACTAGAAGACAGAGATAAATGTTTATGCAGTGAACCAAATCAAGATAGTCTCTCTTCTCCATTCACTGAGATTTTTAAGGGCCTCTTGCTGTATGGGCTGTTAATGCCTTCTTTATTTGCTACTGATAAATAATTGCAGACTTTTTTAACTGAACTTCTGTGTTAGTTATTTTGCAGGATTTCAGGAAGTACATGGAAGTGTTTTGTCATCTATACAGAACAATAATCCTTCTTATTTCCACCTGTGTTTGTGCTGCTAATGTAAGAGTATTAGACTGCCATTTTGAAAACATTTAGATGTGGAACCTTATTTACTTAATTTATATTTACTTGTTAGAAAAAAAAGTTTGATTTTTTATTCACTAAATTTAGTTTTAAAATACAAATTGCTACTACCAAAAGATATGATTAAATGTTCTTTACATTTTTGTAGTGTCATTTTGGGATGGTGTTTTCCATTATTATTTTTATAAGAAAGTGTCAGGTGGCTTAAAGCTAACAGCACAAAAAAACATTTTTTAATTATCTATTAAGTTTATAAAAAGTGTTTCATATTTAGTATATCAGAAAATCAGATTTGTGTCTGAACTGTCAGGGAATTTCCAGAATCAATCACTACAACACAGTACGTCATCCAAAATTACAATATATTAAGTATTTTTAATACAACCAAAAATCATAATGTTGTATATACTTTTATTATATAAATTACTGTATAAAAACAAGTAATTGTGTGATATTTGGAAACAACCATTCATTCAGTAATAAGTTAGTCCACTGGCACTTGTCTGTTTCAAAACTCATATAATAATTCATTTGAAATTTGCCATAGATGAGGAGTAGTAAAGATTGTGAAGTTGTTGTTGCACAGTTTTGATTTTTTTAAATGCCTCAGCTAGAATTTTTATTTTGGACTAGATTTTTAGATGCCATTTGCTATTTTACTCTTTTTCATGCAGTACAATAACAATGCAGTGAGTATAAGCATTCTAGCAGAGGGGAAATCACAATCTATTACATAAATGCTTCTAATAGTTGACAAAGAACCACAAAATTCTGTTGACCTTTTACCTGAGGAAATGCTTTGTGGAAAACAAAACAACAACAAAAAAGCTCTACTGTAAATAAGGTCAATTTAGGTAAAATAACTGTCTGTATGTTCTACAGGGGCTATGTGGGACCAGGTGGAATCGGAGATGATGGCCTGTTCTATAATTGCACTGGTGGTGCTGCTGGATACATTGACAAGTTGCTTCTAGGCAAAAACCACATTTACAGCAATCCTACCTGTAAGGTAAGGCAATATCCCTGGATTGCTTATTATGTTTTTTTTTCTAGTAATCCACTTCTCCTTTTTAGAAAAAAAAAATTTAAAATGCGTAAAAAATGAGGGCTGCTTTTGATAGATGGAACTTTATTGCTCCAAACAATTTCCTCCAAGGTTATTGCAGATAAAACAACATTTATTTAACTCAGAACCTGACAAGCACCCACCAAGAGACTATCCATTACACTCCAATCTTCCAACTTGTACCTAGACATGTTTCAACTAGACCTACTATGTTGTTTTGTAACCTACAGTGCTAGGGAAACCTTGACTGGAAGTGAATGAGAGAGGGTTTTAAGTGTCTTGCTTTACGTTTCATGACATTATGGAGTTTACAATCTCCTTAAAGTTTTTTTAGGAATCATTAAAGAAGAAATTTTATCAAAATTATTTAAAGAGTTAGTTAACTCCCCCAGATCATTTTTTTTGGTAATTGTCTTTCAGCTAATGTATATTTACTATTTCCTTTTCATATCTAATGCATCATTTCTGCAAGCACAGAGTTCAATTCAACGAACTGATCAAATCAATTGAATAGTTCTGAAAATAACTCTGATATTTGCTGCACGAACACCAAGTAATTACTAATACTTTGCTTAAAAGTGTTTTTTTGTAATAAAAACTAGAGCCAGGAAAATTCTGTTTATTTTTGTATTTTTGTAGGAATTGTATAAGACTACAGTGCCCTTTGACCCAGAAGGCATCCTAGGGACACTCAATTCCATTGTAATGGGATTCATTGGAATGCAGGTAAGGAGTGAACATAGAAGCAAAACACTAAAACAGCCTGTTCTAATGATCACATTAATTGAGTAATTGGCATTTTCTTATTTAATCTCAGAGTAATTAGATTAATTTTCATTTTTGGATAGAGGAGATAAAATATAGACAGGGCATATGTTAAGATCAGTACCTTAAGTGCCTGTAAGTGATAATTAAGTGCTTCTTGCCAAAGTAACAATGTTAAAGACATAGTAAAAGACATAGTATAATTAAATAATATACTGTACTGTATGTGCACACTTTCTAGCCTGCAAATATCTGAGGACTTTTCTCTCAGATTGGTAACATGCAAAGCCACACAAATACTGCAGGGCACTTTGCAAAAGCAGTGCTGTTATCAGAATACATATAGTATGAAGGCGATTGTTGTCATAAATACTGGAATAAATAAGCAGTCAAAACATCAGCAACTACATGTCCATTTTAATTGCCAGTTCCAGTCAATGCACTTAAAGCAATACTACATGGTAGTTACATGTCCTACTCCACTTTAGCAACAGAACAAACACTTTGTCCCAGGGATCAATGTGAGCTTTAATTTAAATAATGCATACTATATGTGTTGAGGCAAAATGTTCCTTATAACAAAATTGAAATCACATTCCATTATGTTTTCATTATCCTCAGAAATTAACAGAGTAAATACATTGAGCAATTATCAAGCAATTATCTATGATCTATGTATAATGCATTGAAAGAGTATTTACTCCTTCCAGAGATGTCCCATTTTAGTTACAAATTTTGTACACACATTTTTGTAAAGTGGGATTTGAGACCATCTCCATGTGGGATCTCAGACAGCTTTGTCACTCTGCCATATGGCCAACTTTGTGGAGTGGCTCATGGACATTTTCTCCCAACTCAGGAACTGAACTGTTAGCACTTTCAAAGATGTTGTTGGTCTCATGGTAACATCCTTAACTTTGTTTACTTCTTGCCTGACTTGTCAGTATGGAAGGTCAGCCTGATTTAGGCAGCTTCAGAAAGTTTAATACACCCATTGATCGACTTCACTGTGCTCTGAGCATTCAAGTTTTAATTTCAAATCCTTGCTTCTAAAATGTACATAGATCATTAAAAAATTCAATAAAATGGGACATCAAGGGAAGAGCGTAATATTATTTGTAAAACATTGAGCAGGAATAAAGCTCATATTAATGTAGAAACAAAATTTAACTTATGGAAGGGATGAAAGAGATGCCATATCTTACACAGAAGAAAACTTTCCATAGAGTAATTTCTGTTGTGAATCTGAAAAGCACTATGAAAATAGGCTTACATACTTGCAAATATATACTGTACTATAGAGCTTGTTTCTTTTTAAAATGCTATGGGGTTTGAGGTTTGCATAAACACATTAGGATCAGGAAATCAACATGATTAATAGTCCAGATTTCACATTTGTTTACAAGGTATTGTAAGAACACTAAATAATACGGATACCCATGTATAATTATTAGCTGTGATCACCTAAATTGCACTTTCCAAATTATCTGTTTAGAAAATTAATTTATGTGTGTAAAACAATGTCAAGTCTATCTGTATCTGTACCTTTTGGTGGTGAAAGAGGATGGTAGTAATCTTTACTGCTGCTTATAGAGATTAAGAGTTGGTTTTTTTTTTAGTTTGGAAACTTTGTTAAAACAGAAATGAACATGATAAGGTTCAAAACAACAGAGTGGAGCAACTATATCCAAAATGTTTTCTTTAAAAGAGAAGCCTGTCTGCTTTTACCTTGAAGTCCATTCCCTTGGGAGGAATTGTTATCAAATGGTTCTCATTACTCTTTTTAAACATTCCAGAAGGTCCCTACAGAATGCATGGACATATGTCTAAAAGCCAAGCTTGTTAGGATTTAGGCAGGTTAGAATTAAAAACCAATAATGTTTTTCAAAACAAAGTCATACATATATTGTGTACAATCTTTGAGTTAAAGAACTGCAGTTCTCTTTGCATATCTTCAAATTTGTTGTTTTTTTTTATTTTAGAGTGGGCTTCAAATTGAAAAGTGCTGCTACCCACCACATTTTTAATTGTTCTCTAGGGGAAAATGGGATTAGGTGTGTAAAAACAGATCATTTTAACAATACTCTTTCACGATGCATATGATCTCTGATTACTATATTTTTAATTAGATAAGAGCATTTAAATTGGACTACAGGAGTTTGAGGATAAACCGATAAATAAAAATTATATGCACATCCAAATGTGAGCCTGGGAGAGGAAATTGTGTGGAAGTCTAAATTTATTTTTTTTATATTCTTTTTGAAACGCAAGTAAGCTTTTTGCTCAAAAAAGCACTTAGTAAAATGGATAACTTAATGGTAGCAAAGTACAACGCATCTGCTTAGTCATATTAGAGACATCTTTCTCAAGTGGGTCTACTAATGTCATTAGCCCAATGTTGGGATTCCAGTTGCTTTCCATCTACTCATTCATGATATAAATCATAGTTACATACAGTAGAAACAAAAGAGGAAAAGTAAAACATGATGACCATAGATTGAGACCACCATGAAATTCCTGAGGGTATAATAAATGGACCTACAGTATATCTATGTGAGTGGCTTCAGAAAAAATAGCATTTTTTAAACTAGGGAAGGGATCTGATGCATGCACTACACGTAATAGAGGAACAGCTGTTTGGTTTTAATAGCAGGAGAGCAAGTCTGAAGGTGAAGATAGATCTATGTGTTTTTAGGGGAAAGCTTAGAAGACTCATACTTTGATGGTGTCTGTGTTGCTACAATGCAAATGTTTTGTAACAGGGGATTTGCTGTGCATATACACTGCATTTTTTAATTCCCAGAAGGTGAGGAAAAAAACAGTCTATGAGTGCTGAGATCTCCTATCATTGAGTGTGATACAACACACCAGGTGTGCCCTCTTGGTAGTCTGTTTGTACCCCCTTATTTGGATATCTTCGGCTGAATCATATTAATCATCACCAAATTAATCAGAACATGTGATGACTAGTGTTTCGCATATGTGTGCATTATGCTCCAAGAAATTCTTCTCTTATAACGCAGGGACTTCACACACAATCCTCTTGTTTTTATGCCTGAATATTTTACATTATTTTGTCTCCTTTCTATTAAAGGATAAGACATTATTCTGATCAGCAACCATAATCAAATGTCTAAACAGCAGTCAAACTGAATATATATCTTAAATATTCCTACAAAATGTATATTATAGAAAACCATAGTAAATTCCAGTAAAGCACAGTCAAGGCAGAATATGTGGAAAGATCTGGTCAAGCATTACACAAGCTGTGAGGATCTATGACAAAGCAAAGCACTTTGTAAAATCCATGTCTTTTTTTTCTTTCCCATATAGTCTAGAGACGATGTATGGTAAATGATGTAAGAATACAAACATTTATCATTTTCTTTTTAGAATTTATGTTTCTACTGATAGTGTACAAACTGTACATACAAAACCCTGCACTTCATCTGATACAAGTTTGCATCATCTTGAATATTATCTAAAATATTAAATGAAGGGGATATTCATGTTGAATAAATTACTGACTTTAAAAATCCCCCCAAATAATTGCTAATTACTGCAGATAACAAAGAAAGCCTTCCTAACTGTGCAAAGGAACTTTTTTACATGAGTTAACAGTTAAATTTTTGCTGAACTAAGAAGTAACTATTCCTGAACAATATATTAACATCAGTGCTGATTGCCTTTACAGAAAGACATTTTGGGGGGCGAACGAAGGATAAAATGTGTTCCTGCTGACCAGCTATAGTGTGAACAGATGGATAATTTGCTTGATTCTGTGATGGTCAATATTCTACTCAGGAAGGTGCAACACAGTACGTCTGATGGACTTAACTGGGAGACAAATGAAGAATTATATGGTGCCGAGTAGAGTCTTTAAACAAATTCTGCTTTACAATACAGTGCCCTTTGGTTTTCTGTTCTTTTCTGTTTCTTTCTGGATCTCCATTGCTCTACTTTGATGTCTTTGGGATATCAAAACAGTTAATCACTGTAATAAGGACATAAATGTGTTCCTTCCTGAATAAAACTGCACTAAATGTAACCGTATTATTAAAGGAGTATCATATTATTTTATAATCTATATTCTACATGTACATTTGTGCGTCACGAAGAGTTCATTCAGAAGCAGCAAAATACGCTAATTGCAATGTTCTTTGCAATGACAGATAGCTTTTGACTTCCCTGTTTTTCTGGTACAGTATTATTCATCACAGCATTTAGTAGTGATCATAATGATTTTTTAATCTTATTGGTAATGCTGCAGACATTGTCATCTTAATGATTATCGTCTCATAATAGAATGCTCAGAGAGACAATGCAGAATTCTCCCAGTGTCTCAGACCAGCCCTTTCATTGTGAAATTTGTCCACCTTCTACAGAGACTTATTACTCAGAAAAATAATACGCAAATATAGTTTTTATAAACAATTGTATGGTTTTTAATAATAGTTTAGTTTTTTTGTGTTTGGTGGCTGTATAAACAGTTTATATCTTTTTGCTTGGCTCACATATTGTGCTACTGGAGTTTTTTTTCCTCCTTTCATAATTGCTAAACATCCAGAATGTCAATTAAAAGTTATGATAGTGGCTAATAATTGAACAGTAATTGTACGTAGTGATACGCTTTAATTTTTTTTAACGTTCTGAGAAAGAAATGGTTACTCATCTGCCATTTATCTAATATTATCTTTGATAAAATATTATTTTAAGGTGAATATTTATTTTTTAATTTAAACCATCTCATTAGATGCTTATGTATCTATTAGTAAGTAAAATCGCTATACAGTATATATGTTGATATACAGTATGGCAGACAACTCTAAACAAAACATTTAAGTTGTTCCTGTATAGTGTGAATGATTTTTGTGATGTGCTCATGTTTTCAGTTTTTCATTTAAATAATGTTTCATTTTATGGTCAATATGCACATATTAGAGAACAGTATTATTTATATTTTCTGAAAACCTAACTAAAAACTGTGTTTTTTACAGGTTGGCACTCAAAAAATAACTTTGGTACATAAAAATAGCAGAAAATATGATTATATTATTTTTCTTTTAGTTCATTTATGATGTCAGACTTTAAAAATGTTACATTATCCTTCTGCAGAGAAAACTTTTCTTTATGTGTATATTTTTTTTAATATTACAGTCTGGAAAGATCCTGCTTATATACCGTGGGAAGAACTTCAGCATTTTAAAAAGGTTCCTGCTCTGGGCTTTGATACTGGTAAGTTCAGTGTAAGATTTCAGCCTGATGAATTGTGGAATACATTTTTTGTTTGCATGATGTGATAGTCATGTGAAAATGTACGTATTATTTGCTGTGATTTAACGTAAGCTTCTCATTGCAAATGCAAACGAGCCATGAAGCATCTCAATGTGGGAAACACTTTCTGGAAGGAACTGGGGTTATCTTTGGAATTCATGTTTTTCCTATTAATATGCGATTCAGTAGTTGGGTTAGATCTTAATGAAAGCGAAGGAGAGACTAAGGAAGTATTGAGTATTTAGTGTGACTCGCATAGCTGTGGGAGTGGGAGCCTATCTGTGAGGAGGTTGCCCAAACTTCACCTCACTATTGCAAAGAATGAATGATGAAAGGAGTTTGCTGCAAGAGTGAAGATAGGGAGGTGGAGGAATGCAAGAGAATTATGTGTGAGGACGTCCTGGGTGTAAGATTTATATACTGTATGTAAGCCAACAGAAGTGAATAAGATTAGGATCAAACCTTCCTCCCAAACTTCTGTCATAAGCGCACCTTGTCTTTTATTAGACAAATACTGTACCAGGATACAGAGAATTGTGCTAAAGTCTTTCAATACCTCCACACCAGTTGATAGTGTTATCTCAGATCTATTCCCGATTTCTACCTTAATACTGTATGTATAGCATTAATTGTTCTTCATTTAATGATGTGTTTTGGGAGATGATAGATGTTGCACTGGGGAATGTGGAAGCAGGCAATGTTCCTTCAAAGAAAAATGGTAATGACACCAAGTGGCATTATTAGACTGAATGAGCTGCTCTTTTTGTCTAGTAATCTAATAAAATTAATACATTATTAATATTAAGAATTATTTTATCTTCAGTGAAGCCACTTTAAAAGACAGCTTCAAATCAATGTTAAAGGTCAGCTTTTCATTTAATTACTAAAGACATTTTATTTAACTCGTACAATGGCACATTTATTAAACAAAGATCACAGTGAAGTATTAATTAGTGTATGAAATTAAGCCTTTCTCTAAAAGGGTAATAATTTAAAATTTAGTGAATCAGTGCCCTAATAAAAAGCAATATGGATTATTAGATAGATTAGAAATTCATTACATTGGAATATTTTATATGTACTGTAGCACAAACCATACATTTCAGATAAAATACCAATGTATGCATTTATTTAGTCGAATTTTAGTTAAAATTTCATTATATGAAATTAAACTTTAATTCCACGCATAGAGTTGAAATGCTTGTTGTTTGAAATGTTTTCTTGTGTATATGTGTAAAAAGCAAGAAAAATAATATGTTCCAAAAGATAGGTAATGTCAGAAAGGGTATTATAATGGCGAGTAGAGTGAGCTAACAAATTACAGGATGCCAAATGCAATGACATATTTAAGCACAATTACAGTACCAGATAAAGAATTGGCAACCACAGCATATAAAACACATGATTCAAGTACAATTAAATACAAGAAGTATGTAAAAATCACTAAGCACACATGTCCTTCTTATTTCATATTTTTTTGGATATACTGTCACGTAGTACAGCTTGGTGACAGAAATATGAAGGTTTCAAGGCTAGAAAGTCAACTGTGGGATGTAGAGATGCAGTCTGAGTGGAAGACTTTCAATGAACTCCTGGAAGGTCTTCAGATGAGCAGAATACTTCATGTAAAGTCACTGTCTATAACTCCTGCAGATTTGACACTTATACAAATATGTTTAAATGATGCTTGCTTGTTTTACATACTACCACATTAGGAAAAGCATTGCTGTGCTAACTGAGATCAATTTATTTTACTTTACAGTTCATCAATAATAAACAAATAAAAAATATGAATTAGCATTTAAGAATTAGGTTTGTGAAATGTATTGATGAAAGTTAAATAATCAGTATTTCATTCATGAATGCAAGACAATATAAGAATACAAGAAAAAAGTTTTTATGTTTTTAAAACTAAAGAAAAAGAATATCCAAAAGGAAAGCAACAGGATTGACTTTTGTTGACAAAATATATAATTTCAGAGACATGCAAAGTCATGGGGGGAGACATTGTTTAGAAAAGTTTGCAAACATTGTGTCATCTTTAGCCTTTTCTATTAAAAGAAATGAGTGAATCTTCTAAGGATTTTAATTTTAAATCCAGGAACTGGGAGATAATTACATACATACTGAAGAAGCAAGACAATCCTAGACACTTACCACAAGCCTCAGCCTGCTTCTAATTCTCAGATATCATTATCAGATTCTTAATAAGGCTAACTAAAATGCCCCTCATTTTACAATGGCAGCCATTTTTAACCAGTTTTGTCAGGAGGGCTCTATCTTTTCTTCAATACCTGACTTCTCTTAAGGTTAATTAGAAGGTTTGACCCTTCTTTCTTATTTACTGCAAGATGGAAGATGATTGTTCACACAAAAGGCTAAGTACCTGTGGTCTGTTGTGATGGTGACATTTCAATTAGTAGGTGGAAACAGTAGGGCAGTTTTCATCAGTCTCTGCACCTATAAGCTTTCTCTCCATTAGATAGCTTTAATCCTAAAGTCAGCTAACTGTGGAAAGCACAGCTAACTCTGTGGCACAGCAAAATGCTATAGCTATTGCACAGGCTGTATCTCTAAGATTAGAGACATGAGCTTTGGTGGTAATTAAGCCACAGGATATGAGTTACAATAGCTTAGTTTTCATTTACAAGTTTGAATCCACTTAGCCAAAAGAACTTCAACAAACTAATGTTGAAAAAGAAACAAAATAGCAATAAAAAAGCTTGTTCTCTTAACTATTCCACTTTTTATTAAAATTAATTCAAAGGCAAATCCATTGTGTGGAATCCTCGAATTGTATGGAAGGTTGTCATAGAATTTTTCCTGTCAAAACCAAGCTCTGGTTTAATGAAATGAAACACTGGTTTCAATAGTCAACATTAGTATGATCTTTAACGCCTGAAGGGTTTATGCTGCCAGTACCAAGAGATGAGAACGCCATTATAAAGGCTAAAACTGCCTGTGACAATAAATGACAATGACAATAAATTGTCAGGTTTTATATTTTCTTTGATTTGATATAGAGCTCTGATCTGACTGAAATAAATGCTGTGAATACATGTAGCCTCATCTGTTTGACATAGGTGATAAGAGACTAATTATAATTTTCTATAATATAGGAAAACAGTCTTATACATGTTTCTACGTATCCTGTAAATCCAAATGCACAATTTCAAAACAAAAACAATTATTAGTACGTCAGCATAAGATTTTCAAGTAATTAGGTCCTTACACGTGTAAGACTATTATACAAATGACCTTGTCAAAGCTGTCTGCATTTTGTTGTCATTTAAGAAAGGCAAAAATGTTGACTAAAAATATTGCCAGCATTTCATATGAGCCATGTTATAATGAAATTGAAACTGTCTGCTGATATCTGTCAAAAGGATTGATATGATTGATTAATGTATTTCTGTCAGCCTTCATAATTTAAATGTTGAAAAGTAATTGATAAAGACAATCTTGTAAATAGTTTTCCAAAAAAACAAACCCAGACAGTGTCTGGGACATTTGGGTCAAGCTGTTATCATGTTAAGACCTGAATTGCAAGCTGGATCATGTTCCTGTCTTTTGTGGCTGCAGTACTTCTGTAACTTAATAAACAGGATGCCGAGTTAATTAAAACTCAACGATCAAAGCACTGGGTGAGAGATGGAAATTGAGCAGTTGCCCCACATAGTAGCCAAGTCATCAAGTGAGTAGCCTCAAGGCTCAATTGAAAGTTGCATGCCTGATATTTCCAGCCCATTGACTCTGTCCTATACTTAAATTATTTTCATCTCATTGTGTCACAGCTAGAAATTTAACCCTTATTCTACAGTACAATTGCAAGAACAGAAATGCAATAAATGAGCAGATGAATGCCACCTAGTATTCAGGGAATTAAGTTACTTTGCATAGTATAATATGCATGATGTTGGCTATGCATGTACTGTACATTTATCTAACATATTTTTTCTTCTTTTACTATTCTGGTTAGTGTAGGAAGGTAATTTGTCTTTCATGTCATAAATATAAACCTGAATGATTTTTTGATTGTTGATGTCACTGTAACTTCAGTATGTAACATACCCATTCAACAAAAGGGTCGGATATGGTCTTTACAGTGTTTTCCATGCACCAGTAAACATCATTGTAATTCTGTGGATCAACAACAAAATGAGAGAGTACTCCTAATGGGTCATTCTCATGCATTCCTCATATCATTTTTTAGGAAGATTGGAACAATATATCAATAATTAACGATGACCTTTTTGTAGTGTAGAAGAATGTTTTAAACATTAAGACACAATACTTTCTGGCATTTCTGACATCACCACAGTAACATTGTGAGCAAAACTGCCTTACTCACACTACTTACATTTACAGTTGGGCACTATTTGTTCTGGATGTTTTGCACGAGTGCCTTTTAGTTCTTTTTTTCACACTCTGTGCTTTCTGCAAGCTTTTGCTACTAGTGTGAGTTCTACAGTATCATAAAGCACTTGGACCTCTAGGATTTCAAGTATGGGTGTGTAAGTAATTAGGCCAGAAAGTAAAAACTTTATATTAGTGGAGCTGAAGCCATTATTTGATTGTATATTTAATTAAAACCTGGCCTTTCTTTTAACAACATCCAAGAAATTGTATCATTCTCTTTTGCTTCGAGACTTGAAGGTGCCATTGCCACCTGTTAGCGGTTCCAAGTAGTTGTTTGATGCCATTTATACCTTCAGCTCCATCAGATAAATAAAGGAGGTGGTGAGAGATGGAAGACAGAGACAAAAGTCACACAATGTCCACATATTACAAAAATAAAAGAAATGCACCTGAAGAACATACAAATGGCTTGAACTTTAAAAAAAAGAACAATTTTAAACCTTCGAAAAATAAAAGATTAAGTAAAAATGAATGTACAAGAAGTCAAAAGATGCTTAACAAGGATACCCAGTCAAACCAGTAATTTGAGCATTCAACCACTTCTGTCTCTAGAAAGGAAAATGTCAACCTTGTCAAAGGGGAAGTAGAGGCTGAAGGGGTTGTCTAAGAATTTAACAGCACTTAAGTGTTTTACATTTATGTTTTCAATCTGGGACCATTCACTCAGTAGCATGTGAAAATAAATTGGCTTTATTGGATCAGACTTCCTTGTTACAACATGATGACCACTAGCTGTTGTAACATAAAAAGTTACATCTGTTTAACCAGAAATTGGAAAGTGGCTGCTGCTTTTTTTTTTTCTCCAAATGTGTGAAGATTTTAGTTTTAGCCTCTAGCACACAGGAAGCCAGATCTCTACAGCAGGAGATTGAAGAGGTTTGTATTTTGAGAGCTGTGAAACACTTCCCTGTCCAATGAGGTGAAAACTGCCTGCAGGGAACCTTTCATAGGCCTGTCACTGAGAGTTTCCAGCACTGTGTCACCAGAAGGTTAAAGGTGGAACAGTTAGCAGGCGGAAAAGAAGCAAAGAACTAAACCGACAGTATTTTGTGTTTTCTTAATACTGTATCTTGCTTATCTAAAAAGGTGTCATTGCTTCTTTTCAGCAACACTGAGAAGGATCAAAAGTGGGAAGACGGATATAAGGAGAAATATGCCATGATATATTTTCACTTATCTCATCATACAGTATATGTATACTCATCACATCTAGTGCTGGGAGTTTACTGTTTTCTGAGCCAGAAATTGGAAATGGAATTCCAATTGCAATTGATTACATACTGATATGCCACATACTGTACAGAAAGCATTTTAATCCAGTGTTCTCTTAAGGCTTAAAGAGGCAAAGAGGTATTTCAGCCCACCTTACTTGTTTTCATGTACAGTATGTATTATATTAAACTAATTATCTAAAAACATTTTATATGGCTCTGCAAAATAGCTTGGTGATTCAACCCCTATCATTGGAGTTGTATTGTTTATGATGCATGGCCAAGTATTTCTTGGCTTCTTTTAAACCCCTTCTCCAAATTCCCACCACACCACTGCTCACAAAAAAAGATAGTAAGTGACCTGTTTTCATAAGCACATACAAAACTTTTATTTAAGGTACACTTAAATGCTTTGTCTCACTGTCTAATTATGGGTGCTTTGACAAATTCAAAATGCTCATTGTTGTCAACTCCTAGGTGTATTCATTTAATGGATCATTCAATGACTTTAATACTCTCTGAATAATTAACTCTTAAGCAATTGATTGTTTAAGCTTTTCTATCTAAGGCTAATAATTACTGGATCTGTAATAATATGTGAGAAACACACATTGCACAACACCAAAGGAGCACTACAACATGTGAAAAATGTTTTTTTGAGAAGAATAATCACATTTTTATTTTCCTATGAAAGTAAAACCAAACTGTTTCCTATTATTTTTGCATCCTAGAATTTATCTATACATATACCTTTATTTATACTATATATAATAATATAGTAATAGTATTTATACAATTTAATAATGATAGTATTATAATAGGAATTGTAACTGATATATGTTCATATTGATATTTCTTTGTAATCTTATGTTATGTAAGCCCTCATGTGCAGAAGCAGACTATAGTACGTAGGACATACAGTAGTATGTTCAGAGAAGAATGCAAAACAAAACATGAAAATTCTTCTTCTTGTAAACATGCAATTAAACTTTCCCAATAAGCAGCTGTCTTTTCTGCATAGGATCCATACATCCCCATGAATAATTCAGTCTCAATAAATTAGGAGAACCTGTAGGGAAAAATGGTTAATTTGATTTTAACGTAATTGTTTTAGTGTCGGCTGTGATGCCCTAGAGAGGTATGATTCCAGATTTTGTCGTTACTACTGTAGGTCTGACTCAGTGAATCCAAATGAGAAATTATTAGCTATACAACAGCTATACAACATTTTTCTTGAAAACCTCAGCCCCCTGAGCATCACAATAAACTTTACTGGTAAAACTGATTCATATTCCAATATTGGTTAATTGCACTGCAAGGGCCAGGCTGTAGCAAAGAAGTCTAACAACGCATGTGTGAGAGCACAATGGGAGGTAATAGCACATTGACTTATCGGTATCTGAAAGTGAATTTATATGATTTTTCCAATAAGACATATACTGTAGTTCAGCAAGGCAGTTATCTTAATTTTGTTTCTAACCTCAAGTCAGTTTTAATGGAGCAATTTATGGTATTTGCTGTGCTCATTTCACTTACTGCACACAGCAAACTAATTGTTGGCAGTCTTGTGTAGAATAGAATAGTATAAGAACAAAAAAGATTTTTCAATGTCTGCCAATTTATTTTTTGAATGCCTCATCCTTGTGTGTCCTAATGTAGGTACAGTAGACCAGTAGTTATAGACAGCATCCTTACCACCTTAAAGGCAAATCTCTTCAAAATACAGAAACTAAGCAAGGCTGGACCTTGGATTTGCCATCCTTTGGATAAAATGTTAAACTATTGTCCTGCCTATTTGGCCATTAGACTTTCTTGGCACTGCTCATAAGAGCAAACACTTGTAGTCATCAGAGCACAAGATCTTCTGTTATTTTAAAAATAATTGGTCAATCTTTCTTTAAGAAACAACCTTATGAAAAGACAGCCTTGGGACATGTACAGTATGTGTTACAGTTGTGTATACAGTATGTAAAGTACATGTACCAGGTTCCTAAATGTTGTTGAATTCTTCTGCAACAGGAGGTCAGCCTTTTGGTGCAGCAGTGTTCACCACTGTTGGAGAGTGCTGCGTGCCAGAGGGTTTGGGAGTAATCATGGCAATCAACAGTCAACAGCCATATACTGTCTGGGGACAAGCTGCCCATGGTCCATATATCATTGAACTTACAGTGATTTACCAAGAGGCATGAAATTTACCAAGAGGCAAGAGGCAAGAAATGCATGTTAGAATGCCACTTTACAGAAATGTCTTCCCCAAACCTTTCAGAAGCTCCTCTTTCCTCAGATATGTAATTATAATAGCTCATAATTGAAAAAAAACAATAAACTCAGTGTATTTTATTAAACCCAACAAGAAAAGAGTTATACCACATAACAGAAAAACAAGATTACATCAACTGCTTCCTGAAGTTAAGCATTTTTCTGATGATTTTGTCCTATGTCTTGTGAAAATTAACTAAAACTAACTCCAAAGAAGGCAGATGTGACTTCTGTCCCACCCACCTGAAGTATTTCCTCAATACTCTCATCACACCGAAGGCCAGTCTGAGTGACAATACGAAATGGCTGCTGTTTCATGGTGCATTATGTATTGAGGTGCTTTGCAAGATACCAGTGTATCTTTTGATTAACCAATCAATGGAGGCACTCAGTGATGATCAGAGATATCAATCTCATGCTCCTTCCATTTTTTATTTTGTTGTGTCTGTTTTTTAAGTCCCATATCCCATAAGTTCCAGCTTTATTGTGCTGTATTGACCCGGATTCTCTGTTTTATTTCAACCCTCAGGGAATCTTTTCAGCCATCCTCTCTAAATGCACACGGGACGAAGGATTTATACCTGTCAATAAAAACCTCTGGTAAGTGCTTTCTGTCTTCCTTAATCCTGTCTCTTTTCCAAAAGAAAGGAAAGGTTTCCAAGAGGCACAAATCACTGACTGCTAAAACATGCATTCACCTACTTGTAATGACAGAAACTATCATAAATAATCACCAAGGCTGTCTGAAAGACTGTTATGGTACAGTGCCCAGTAAAGGTAGTTTTATGTGTGTGCGCTTTTCACCATCTTTACATGGAGACAAAATTACTGTCAATATACACATTTCTCACTTAAGCACATTTAGGTTTGTCAATATGTTGTTTAGGAAGCAGACACACAAATAAATCTTTATTAGAATGAAACCTTAAAATTGGAACTTGGTGAAATCTGGGAATATACTGTATAGGTCTGATTTATTGCTGTCATTTCATTGTTGAGTTGGCAAAATAAACTTTATTTTGAATATATTTAACTGATACCAGACTAATTTGCAAGGCTTAAATCATTATAATGTATTTAAAAAAACATATCATCAGATCTTAGAGAGGAGTTTTCATATATGAATTTACATTTCTTTATGTAATAAAGATTTTATTTATTTCTATACTGTATACAGGGCTACACACATTAATGTGATCCCCTTTTCACTAAATTTCCTGTTTCATATGAGTAAAGTTAAAGCTTAATTTCTTAGGTTACATACACAAATTCACTAACTTTTATTACAATTTTTTAAAAGCATTGCACCGAGATACAGACCAAATTATAATACTGCCATACAATGCATGACTGAATAAAATTGTAGTGCTTTCAAATTGAATTCTTAAACTCTATGTTTGTCTAGTTTTCCACTGAAATTTTGAAATTCTATACCTGAAATAGCTATAGAAATATTACCTGTAAAATGGAAATGGAATGTTAGCATCCTAAACACATTGATTGGTAAAACAGTTTTGAAGCTGTGACTATATCATCAAGATTAATATACTGTATGAAGTGGTCTTTTGACTCAGGCTCTGAGGTTATGGGGTATCATACAGTTCGTGTCTAAATGTAGACCAATTACTGGAATAGAACCAATATTCTCAGGCACACATTTATGTAAATATTGTACACAGGCACTATGAAATAAAGTGTGCTTGAAAATGTCTTCTCTTGTCTTCTGTTAAACACTGAACATAATATTAGATTTTAACAGAGACACCAAAATAAGTATTATGATATCATTTTCTTAATGCTTGGGAGTTAATGCTCTCCCCATTTTCAGTGACCATTTTATTTTATGAGGGTTGGGCTAACCACAGCCTAACCTGTTAGGCTCCACGAGCAAGGCGAAACCACACCCTGAATAGGACAACATCCCATCACAGGCCCCACAATAGGGCCAACATTCACTCAAACACGAGGGACAATTTAGAGGCACCTACTAACCGGAACAACGTGGCTTTTTACAATGGAAGGAAATAAGGAAACCTAAAGATAACTAAATCTGACATGAGTAGAATACGCAAACAGCACACAGAAGGTGTCCCAGGTTAAATCGAACCCAGAACCCAAGAGCTGTGAGAGAGAGAGCTGAGCAATGATACCATATTTAAGCCATTTTTTTTGTTCTGTAGAAAATGAAAATGCAACTCATTTAAGATTGATCATATACTGTAAGCACTAGTACAATAATATCAGTCATAGTGAAAATCAGATGAAAAACAAACTTTCTCGATGTTAATAATGCAAATTGGTCATGTCTTTATGTCTAGCAACCCTTGTGCCATCAGCAGGATCATGATAGCTTCCTCATTAGTTCATGTGTGCATGACTAGATCCCTTCAATATCCAGGCATGCCTTTTTCCATGGGTCATTTACTGTTTTCTAATCATGCTTGTACAATGGGAATAACAAAACACAGTCAATGTCCACACACCCCCACCCCTGCCTGCTCCAGGTTGCTTTTTTATGAGCAGTTCATCATGCGCTGGTTATTAAGCTCCTGAGCATAAATCATTGTCCAGAATTTCAAAAGTAATTAACTCCCTGCAGAGTCTGCTGCTCTCTGCCAAGTAGCATACTTCTCCCAAGTCTCCCTATTGACCGACCTAATTATGAAAAATTATGAACGAATATCTCCTATTGTTAAACTTTATAGTTCTTTACAAACAGTATTGGAGCACACGACAGAGGTTTTATTCACATTTACATTTTTGACTTTTTATTCATTATCATAGCATTCATTTCTTTCCTTTTGCTTGTCTATCATTCATTGAATCATTTTTCAAACAGAATGGTACAGTACAATATTGGAAATTATTTTTTAAAAATTTAAATTTGGTACACATTATACATTTATAGATTTCTGCAGATGTGAAATTCTAACTCATATAGTGCCATCTTGACATGCTACAATGTCATTGGTTATCCCATAAGAAAGTACTACACATCCCACTAATGCCACCATGTTGACATTACCCCCACCATGCTTAACAGAAGAGGTGGTGCTCATTGGAATGGAACATGGGCAGTTCCTTTCTTTTACCACACTTTAATCTTTCCATCAGTTTGGCAAAGGGATATTTTGGTCTAAGCTGCCCAGAATTCTCCTGGAGTTAATTCTGAGGCATGGTGAAGCTAAGTAATGGCCTGGACACTCATGATGATGTAAATGATGGTGGCAGCACAATGAATTCTGATGTTAATAGAAAATGTCTGCTTAAGTAGAAATAAATGTCTCACAGTGCAGCAGGACAATTACCCAAACTTATGACCAATGCAAAACAAGGCAATCATGAGGAGAAAAAAGTTAGGACATTTTAGACTGGCTTAATCAATTTCCAGATCTAAATCCAATTGAGCCTGTATTTTACATGCTGAAGCAGAATACAAAAAAAATCTGAGCACTTCAGGAATGAATGAACTTAACGTGGCTGCAGTAATGACTTGACAAAGCACTTCAAATGGTTACAAAAAGAGTTTCGTGGGCTACAAGGGTCACACTGTTATTGCTTCATATGTATACTGTATGTAACAAAATTCTGACTTTTATACCCTGGAGTTTCCTTAATGTGAAGGTGTCCCAATGCTTACGGTCTCTTGAAAACACTGGGTTTAACATAAAACATGCTGTTTTAATGATGATGATTTGTCCATTTAATGTGCTGTCAAAAAGTATTTGAGAAACAAGCATTCATCTAACAAATATTCAAATACAGCACTCTAGATTCAAACATACTCAGTGCTCAAATATTTCATCTATCATGATCTGTTTCTGTATTCCTCTGCAAAAACTGAAAAAATATATTTTACTCATCATTAACATGAATATCAGTATTTTAAATGCACATTTCTTGACTGTAAAGCAAAATTAATATTAATATGGACCATGATGTATGTATCCTACTAAGATAATGTTATGGCATTGTTAAATCTTCTTTTCTGAGTCATAAGCATGATAATGTACAGTATAAAACAATAGGTAGTTGAAGTAAGCACTTAGAAGTAAGAAAGTAGGCAACACAAATCTTTAGAACAGAGGTAAGTCCTATAACCACTTTTTTTTCTTCTTACAGGTCTTTTTCGTACATCACTTCCATGGGCTGTTTCTCTTTCATCCTATATGGATTGATGTACTATGTAATTGATGTCAAAGGCTGGTGGGGTGGTCAGCCTTTCATTTTCCCAGGTATGGTCGGGAAAAGAGGGTGTCTTGTTCTTTACTTGTTATAATCTAATAAGATCTAGCTCTTAAGATTTAACAACAATGCATAATTCAATTTTGATCAAATGAAAAATATTGATACAGTGTGTAAAAATGTAATGGAATCAGGGCAGAATAGGACTAATCCATTTGTCCATTTAATGTGCTGTCAAAAAGTATTTGAGAAACAAGCATTCCGTTTCCAAATATTCAAATACAGCTCTAGATTCAAACAAACTCAGTGCTCAAATATTTCATATATCATTATGTTTCTTTATTCCTTCGAAAATATTCTACTTTGCCTTAAATATTCTCATGACAATATACTGTACTCTTGTATATTAAAAGATATAGAGTATATCTTTTTGGAGTAATATAAATAAAAATGTATTAGGGCAATATCTTGTAGTTTAATTTAATAACTTTTCCATTCTGGAATCTAATCATAAATGAACTTTGAATTGATCTCAATTTATTCATGTGGCTGCAGCCCAGCTCTGATTGGGCTTATTTCCACAAGCAGCTGCACCTTATGTCATGCCACATTGAGCAGCAGTTTTGATTCATGAGCCCATGTACAGTAGTACTAGACATAAAATTCTGAAGTTCTCCTTCACAAAAGGACAGAGTTAAAGAGCAGTAGTAGCTGGAAATGCTATCTTTCCTGAAAATACACAGCTGTAAATGAATAAAAGACTTTCTATTTTATTTCTATCTAAATAATAGTAAACTAAACATTCACAAACATGACTTTACAAAACCAAAATAACAGAGCAGAACCAAAATTATATAATATACTTACAGGTTTCTCAGAAGCTTCATTTAATCGTTTACATTTCTTTACAGTACTGTATTTGTAAATCTACATTATATCAGCTACTTTAAAATGACTATTTCAGAACTAGTCTATACAATATTGGTCAGTTATTTTTCCATCTGTCACAAAGTTCTGATGTTTTAAATATATATCGATATCTTGTGCAAAATAAATGTTTTGTGAGTCAAGACTATTTACAAACATTGTAATGCTCAAAATGTTAAGTAGTAGGTCTTCTTAATTGCCTTATGTTTATATAAGATTTTGAAATATGTTAATTATAGGAAATGGCGAACAAAACAGACCTTTAATGTTAGTTTTAAGAAGACAGAAAAGTTATCAAAAATTAAAGATAAACAAAATAGTCCCAGTGACAATGGTATTTTAGCACCCTACTGTATATACTAAGAAATAAAAGGCTTTAAAGCAGTACTGTAGGTTCAAGAAAACTATTAAACTTATTTTTTTCAAAATAGTATAGTAAAGGAATTATTGTGCTCTGTTTGTATGTTTTGATGAATGTATTGTTGTGATTCTACTGTCTCGGCAGGGATGAACTCCATCTTTGTGTATGTAGGCCATTCCCTTTTGGGCACCTACTTTCCCTTCAGCTGGGCTCTGAAGTTTGAAGAGAGTCATGGCGCCCAGCTTTTCCAAGATCTTGTGGGGACTGGTCTGTGGGTCTTCATTTCCTATTTTCTGTACAGACACAAGTTCTTTCTGAAAGTATGACTGACTTGGACACTGTGACATCATTGGAAACCAAATGACAATGGCTATGGCCTAGACAAGCAGAAAAACTAAGCAAGAACACAATCATTTGTATTTATAATAATTAAGTAAAATAATTTTGACTGAAAAGTTTAATTAATGTATTTAACTTTATTAAATTTAAGGTCAAGAAAATGAATCAGAGAAAGTTTAGTCAAAAATGTCCTGTTTTCTTCCATAAATCCACTGGTGAGTGATATGATCAGATGGCATTTGGCTTGTGTCTTATTCCTTCACTTTAATTCTACAGAAAAAATCAATACACGTTATGTAACTAACCCTAGAATAATGTATCTGAAGGGACCGCTTGCTTTATTAAAGCTGCCACTTCTCCTTAAAGATACAGTTGAGACTTCTCGCCATTAAACTAGTTATCTGGAAAAACTGTAACTAATCGTGGTGCACATATATAAGACCTGAAAATATTCGTATTCCACAACTTTCTAGTTGAACCTAGATACTGTATGTAAACACCAATAGTTTTATTAGATACGTGATACATTAGTATTTGTAGTTTTATGTTAAATATGCAAATATTGATAAATATAACATTTAAGTTAATTAATTTGACCAATCAATCTGACAAGAAAAGCTACTGTATACAGTATGTATTCAACATAAAGTAAGACATTTACAAAACATATTGGTGAATTAGTTTTCATGATTTACTCATATTTTTTATGTTTTTGGAATGGAAAAGTATTGTATCTTATCAAGATATTTACAGTACATAAGAATACTTTTAAGTGTACATGCAGTATATGACTGTTTTATAAACCAGTTTTAGAATGAGTTTGAAATTACAGAATTTTGCACAAATTATTGGTTTCAACTTTAGCTCTTCAGTGCTGTTGATTAAGAGTAATTTGAATGTTACATAATACATCCCAGCCTCATTATTATAAGTATTATATTATTATAAAGATAAAACTTAATATCAGGAGCTGTTCTGGATTTTATCTTTAAAATAATGTTTTATATAATACAAGCGAATGATGAGTACAATGTTTGGAACCTACAATGCTTGTCTGTATTTTTTCCTGTATTCTAATGCTGTATTACTAAATTGATAACACCTGCAGACTGAAAGGTGTAATTTATGGTTCTACATCTAAATCCAAGGGCTCTGAGCTTTTACTTGTGTGAACATTTAACACCCCCAATTCTTCACTTACAGTACATCAAATGAGTGATTGAGTCAATGTTCTGAAATAGTATTTAAGAAATTAAAATAAATGGTTCCACTACTTAGATTTTCCATTGTTAAAGTGTTGTCTTAGGGTCTTCCTTTGAAGTAATACATAAATTGGAGTACCATCTGCTTTTGAGACCTCTATCAATCCCAGACCACTCATTGAGTTTTATTGGGTTCTGCTTACAAATGAGCATTATCTCCATACCACACATGGGGCCTTTACAAACAAGCAAGGTTCAATATACCTGAATATAGGTTATCTTAAAGAAATATATAATTAAATACTGACCATAGTACTGTACTTTGGACAACTAGAAGAATCTATAAATTAATTTAAGGACCTGCAACCCCTGAAAATGCAATCATATCAATCGTTGGATGAAGTTTACATACAGTATAGCAGCTCCACTGGGTCTTTCGTCTGGAAAGAAGATCTTATTATGGGAACTGAGCAAACGAGGCAACCATAATTCACAAACAAAAAATCAGGTGATTAATAATGTCTTAAGAGGAATCACACCAATCTTTACATAAAATACTTTGATCTGTCAACAGCAAAAACAGAAAGAACGTTTGCCTTACAATTCCATAAGATGCAAAAATGCATTGTGCACCAATGAGGGCAAGACTGGAGAGGGAAATACAGCAGCTTCAAAACTACTAACATCAGTTCAAATACTCAGCTCCTCAGATCCAAAGCATCCCAGGTCCATTAAAGGATACCCACTGGTCTGCTATGAAAAAGACATGAAGTGAGAGTTCAAAAGGCTAGCAGCCCTCAATTCCTCTGATGTGCTGTGCGGAAGTGTGCCTGGATCACTCTCTTTTTTCTTTCTAAAATGTATGGTTCTTGTGCCCTGTAGAGAGGCACGCAGACAGTGAAAGAGAAAAGATGGCCATCCTGATAGCACAAACAACAGCTGTTATAAGGATGCACTTTTATCAATAATCCAATTCATTAACTGCTATCTGTGTTCCTCAATGACCCTTAGAGGAGAAGCAACTTTTAAAATAAGAAAATAACTTTGTTGAAATAAAAATTGGGCATACTAAAAATTATAATTGATAAATAAAACCAAATATAATTCCAAAAACTGTAAAACACCCCAACCCCATTACATATTTTGTATTAGGGCTCTTAACTTGCATCAATGCCGATCGAGCTGTGGTGCATGCACCGTTAAGAGAGGCACTGTGCTCTGTAATGTCAAATTTAATATTTTGTCAAATTCTCCTGAAAGACACGAAGAACGGCTTTTAAATAATAATAATAGGAGTGTATAAACTTACATTTTAATATGTCTTGGTACAAAAAGTGGATGAATAAAAGTTCATTTTTGTAATGTTAATAAGGTTATTATAATAAAGCTATGTAAGTATGTTCATTTTCTTATAATATGTCTCATCATCTAGTCCTTGCTTTTGTTATAAAACTAAAACAGATACTCTGTTCCTTTTATGGGTTTTTCAGTAACAAACATTAATTTATACAGGACCTACATACTGTACTGTATGTTGTAAAGCAGCTACTGTAATTTGTGTTAAATGTTAAATGGAGTTTATAAAGAAAGTGCAGGAGGGATGACAACAGCCAAATTCAAGCAGTCAATAATATGTGGTCAACCCTGATGTTATTTCATCACACAAAAATAGAAATACTGCATTTAATCCCCTTCTCTTACTCACAGACATCTTTCACATCCCTCCTCCATCCCATCTCCAACTCTGCAGCTGCCCCTCAGTCACTCCTCACTCAGCATGGGGGTCCCAGCCTCCTCGTCCTGTGGCCAGGAGCTTAGTCCTCAGCCAAGCAGGTTCAGCCGAATTAACTGTAACTAAAACATTTACAGTAAATATTTCAATATGCCATATCTTGGGTGTTGTAATTCCTAGTGAGCTAAATGTTGCAATTTCACAACACCTCATTCTGGTATTAAACAGAGAGCCTTTCATATTTTGGACACAAATATCCTCATGAGAGAGTTTGAGAAGTCAAAAGACACAATTTCAGTTTTCCTGAAAATAAAGACTTTAGAGAATTTCTTGACTCAAAAGCTACAAACCCTGTTAGATTTTATCTTAAGTAACATTAAGAAGAATAGTTCTACACTCATTCAGATATGTGTGTGCCTAAAGAAGCAAATTAAATTCATTTTGTTCTCTGTTTCTCAGTTTTAAAATATCGAATACTGCAGATGTTCTGTGATTTATTTAATTTTGTAAGTTATTTGTTGTGTGAATCATTTGAAATTCATGTCAGGTCCATCTAAGAGGCATTAGCCAAGCAAAAATCAATTTCTGGCAACTGTTCCAAACCAAATCTGCTATCATGTCTTGGAACTACAGGGGTGAAGCACTGAGGTTTTGCTATTTACATTTATGATTACAAGTCTTTACAGATCAACCTCTTTGTGTAACCACAATGAATTTCTCAACATTCAGGTAAGCAACATGGAAAAGGTTTCTAGGTTTCCACTGTGCCCATTAAAGTGTTGTTTCAGTCATGATACTTTGAATTGTTTTACTTTTTTAACTTTTGTGTGTCCATATAGTGCCTGTTAGTAATTTGGGCAACAAATGATTAAATTCCCCAAGCACCAGCTGTGATGCAGTGACAAAGGAAGAGAAAGCAGAAATGAAATGAAAACAGCTATGAGTTGGGTGAGTTAAGTACTTTTCCACTTGGCTCAGATTAATTGGAATTACTTTATGTTTGTCCCTGAAATATTACTTTAATTTTCGTTTGCAGCCAAGATTAGTTAACCAGACTGGACCATCAAAGAATTGAACTTTCAGTTCAATCAGTTCAGAAACAATCAGTGTGGTGTGTGTATTGTTCTATTAACTGTGTACCAGAATTCAATATAAAACAAATAGAAGAACCTTGGTTATTTATATTGCCTTGGTTATCTACTGCTTATGATTCTTTAGTTGTTCTAAATTTAAATGCCTTATTATAAGGCTCGGCCAATGAGGCAGGAATTCTTCTATGAATGTTCCTAGAGCATGAATTGTGGGATCTGCAACAGAGATTAAATTAAAAAATTAAAGTCCATTCAAAGGGTGCTAGGGGCAACAGACTTTAAAGGAAATACAGGTATAAGTCATCATAATGTCTAAGTAACTTGCTTATATTTGTCACTGTGGTCAATGTTGTTTTTCATCCAATGACTATAAATTTGACTCAGTAAGAATTTCTCTTACTGAATTAGTCATTTTAAGAGAATGGAAAGAACGGTTGTGATCTATTGAGATCACAGAAATCAATATTTCAGACAATATCAATGGTTTGCTAGAAATGGCCATGCAGCAAGCAAGTACTTGGTAACAGATACAAACTACAACACTTTTACTGTACTTCAGATAAGTGGTGTAGCATTTATCATTTCAAGTACTTTATTTTTTTTACTTCAGTGCAGACTTTGACTGTTTGCTCTCTTTTTTTTCTTATCAAAACTCATTATTCAAAACCATCCATTAGCTTCTGGTTTGCCCCAGTTTCTAATAAATCGGATTGTGTTTGATTTTAACTAAAGGCTCCAAATCTGATTTCCTACGTTTTCTACTTTGAGCCAAGATTAGACGGTAAACAGAATACAAGGGTGCAGAAGGACAAGGAGGAATTTCCAATTTCTTCTTTTAATTCTTTCTGAATTAACTTCAGATGTTAATACATTTATTTAAGGATTGGGCAGTTCTTGGAGTATAAACTGGACAGTGCTAAAAAACTACTTAAAGCGACTGTTCAACTTTGTTAAACTATTTAATTTAGTAATGTTTTCATATATGCTATGCAATGCAGTATGAAAACATCCATAGGTGTGAATGTAAGAGTTCGTACACTACATATAAAGGTATATACCAGTATATCCATTATATTAGATGCAGTGTTTTAAGTCAAATATATATATATACAGTTGCAAGAAAAAGTTTGTGAACCCTTTGGAATTACCTGGATTTCTGCATTAATTACTCATTAAAATGTGGTCTGATCTTCAACTAAGTCACAATAATAGACAAACACAATCTGCTTAAACTAATAACACACAAATTATAACCGTAATTAATGCAGAAATCCAAGCAATTCCAAAGGGTTCACAAACTATTTCTTGCAACTGTACAGTATATCTCTCTCTCTATATATATATCATGTATTTATCATTTTCAAACCAAATGAGATTCTTAATACTGTCCTACAGTATTCTACATTGTGAAACTGCTCATTGACCTTGCAATTGACAATCGCAAAAGAGTTGTGTGATTTCAAAAATAAACATTCAGATTACATCAAAAGATAAAATAATCTTTTAGGTATGATTATCAACATTGTGACGAAACGTGCCTATAAAACCAGTATGTTAAAAATGCAGGGGACTTTAAATGTTTATTGAGATCCACCTCTGGAGCTAGAATTCTAAAACAAGCTCATGGTGCCATAAGCAACACATGATCAGAGTCAAAGAGTTGTCCTAGGGGGAAAAACTCAGTTTTGGAAAAACAAAATTTTGGTCATCTGTACGTGGAGGATAATTTCTTTACATTACTTTCTGCAACCAGACACTTGTCTAATAATATACAGCATGCCTATTAAATGTGTTTTGTTTTGACAGCACCCTGAGAGTATCTGGGTGGATCCTGCGGCTGTCTCTCCATGGGATTAAACACTGGCATTCCATAGAGAAGTGAAGGGGGCAAGCCCAAAAATAGATCTCTTCAAAGACATTTAAGCATTGATGGTTGAACATCTGTCAAAACAGATTCATTGGGACTACAGAAAATGGACACTTAAACACCAGGGTTCCAATGATGTGCACAAAGCTATCAACAAAAATAAATTAACTCAGAAATCCTTTTGCAAATTCCTGGTCCTGTCCACCAGGAGAAGAATAAAACCCTATTTAATGCCAGGCTGCTATCAAATATCCTGGCCCATATTGATTCACATTGAACAGCACGTGGTCCTGGATTCAAATTAGATTTAAATATTGATCATTTTTTAAACAGAAGCCTCATTCACACATCTATACATTGTTTAACTCATTGCCTATATAGGGAATGATATATCGTCTATAGGATACTGCCAGTATGCTAGATTGAAACTGAAAAGAATTCTAAATGTTTGCAAAGCAAACCTGAATACAAACTTTTCTTCAAACTTTTGAAAAGAAAGAAATGTACCAATAGCTTGGTTGAATTAGAAATTTAAAGATTTTTTTTCTCATTCAGTTTTATTTGTAAATCAACACTGTTCCTCTGTCTAGGAAAATGCTTCAAATTATTTAAGATGATTCTCTTACTTTAGAGTACACTTCTGTGTGCTTGTGTCAGAACTCTTTTACTGGTGAGAAACCTTCAAGCAGATGTCATTTTTCATTCTTAAAGGATGGTAACATTCTGTTTACAAGAATTTGAAGCCCACTGCACATCATTCCTGTATTGTGTAGACTCTATGTGATAATGGGATAGAAAACTTGTTCTTTTATAAAAGATCTTCAGTCATAATCTGAAACCTTTGTAGCTTTCTGTAATCATTCAGTTGTAAAGCCTTGGTCATCAGTTAAGTTGTTGTCTATCACTGTTGAAATGTTTTATGTTGAGTTTAGACATTAAGTGTTTCTACTAAATATGCCTCTAAGGCAGATTAGGTGCATTCCTGTTCTATATGCTTAAACAAAATAGACATAAGACTTCACAGTTTCACAAAGCATATTCTTGATGACTCTGAGAAATGCCCTGCTATATTGATTTATATAAGATGGCATATGATGATTGATCACATACAGTACTTCCCATCATACTCTTTTTGGATGTCTTCCAGATATGCAATTTTGCATTAGGTTTGAAACTTTGATCCCTGAGCATAATTTCAGAATACTTCTGTTCCTACACAAACTTATTTATTTAATTTGTTTATCTATAACTGGCTTGTCCTTTTGTTTTGTCCCTTCAAAATGTATTATTACACTTAGATCAATCATTCCTTATCTGGAGGGCTTCCAAAACACTTTATAAGCTGAAAATCAGAACTGTTTTACTGACAACCACGTACAGTAACTGTTCTCTGAAATGGATTTTTATATTCAGAGCCTCAAACGAAATTCTTGGAAAGGAGTAGACTATGTTGTAACCAAAGCTTGAAGCTCTCAGTATCACTTTAAAACTGAACCTGTGGGATGAAGACACTTTCCAAGAATTCCTATAATTCTTTTGAAAGTAGTTTCAGGAAGGATTAAAAAAATCTATCTAAGCATTTTACAACATCCTGGAATATGTTTCAGTAAAAGCTTTATTTCAAAACAATTGGGATTTAACAATATCAAACATTTTCAGTACTCACATACAGAGACTAAATACCTTTTAAGGATATATTGATTCTGAAGTGAAAATAATACTTCAGGGTATGCAAAATTGACATTTGCAACTAGGAAGGTTAGGTTAATGTTGATCTGTGACTCTCTGGAGTTTGCCAGTTGAATTAACTAGTAGTTTATGTAGTGGGCACAGTCCTGAAGAAAAGCTACTTGTCAAAATATCATTAATAATGCAAAGAGTCCTACATTATGAAATTTGAATAGATTTTGAAATGTGAATAAATTTGAATACATCAAAGCATCATTTAACCATCCTGACATTGTAAGTGCTTAGTTATCCACCCATCACAAACTCTAGAGCTGACTCTGGGTCACAGTTTTCAAAGTGTAACTTGACTTGTTAAGTGAAGACAGCAAAACTGCTTCTGGTTGAAGGTAAAACATGACTGTTGACATGCTCTGCAGTTGCCACTTATCTATGTCCTCTGTAATGGCCACATAGTAGTCACCCACTGCTGTAATTGACCCAAGCTAAACGTCTCTCACAAATGTGTACTTGGACATGGTTTGGCTAAATTATTCATTTACATGTTGTAATTTCTATTCCTTTGCGTAACAAACCTGATGCCAGCAGCACTGAGCATGGGTTCCCTTTGGGAGCCTGTTCCTAACAGCATCCTCCTTCATTCAGTTACAGTAGCTGCTGCACTGAGAAAAGAATAAAGAGGAACTCATCAAGCTGTTCAGGAGAATGTATCAGGCATGTGCCATACCTCAGTGTATGGCATTTTCAGCTATACAGTACCATTTTCAGCTACCCATTGCTTCATTTCACGTGTGACGTCATTCAGAATATTTAATGCCAATTCCAGCAATGAGCTGTCTGTATGACAACATACTGTATGTTGCTCAGAATGATAGCAGCGCAGTCAAGTCATGTTTTCACTTTTCAATCTAAAAATGTTTCCGATCCATGTTTCTGATCCGGTCTCATTGAAGGCTTTCATATAACTACAGTACATAAGTATGTTTTAGATACTTTACTATATTGCAGCTGTTTGCAG